>NC_062213.1:162093490-162393490 GCF_902686445.1 Sciurus carolinensis
GATTCAGTAGTTATGGATTCCTCTGCTGGATATTCTGTTTGCCCATCCAGGTCTACTCCCTATACCTCTGCACCAGTTCTGTGTCCCAGATGCTTATCCTATAGAGGACACCAATGGACTCTCTTGCCCCAGATCCCAGTTGAGTTTTGTCCAGTGGAACTACCATCAGATCAGAAACTGAGAGGAGAACAAGTTGGGGTTGGTGCTCCTGGCTCCTTCTCCATCAGGTCATTCCAGGTTCACTGCATTCTTCTTCCATGGTCACGGCTCCTGAAAGACCCCCATTCTCCCTACACACCTTCCTTCACCATGATGCCATGATGGCTCCTTCCTCTCACCCTTTTGGACCTGAGAAATGATAATGGCTCCTTCTGTTGCTAGCCCTAGGACCTAGCATCAGTCTTGAACTCTTTCTCTGAACCTGTCTATGCCTCTTTAAATAACTGTACTCCTCAATGACCCAGCTTGAGTGTCTAAGACTCTCATATGAACACCTGTCATATGTCAAGCACACTCTAAGGTGATCTCCATGCTATCTTCCCAAAATTTCAGGCAAATATTAATATTTCTACTTACAGGCCAAAATAAAGTATACCTGAAATCCAAATATTTGAGGTAACCGTTCAAGACCACCTTCAACATCTTGAAATGCCACCGTTTAGATTAGTCTCTAACACACATAAGCTCCTTGACTGAACATCTGAGTACCAGGTGGTTCGTGCTAAATACTAACACAAGCACTAGAGAGCACAAGGGCTTTTGAAGTTCAGTGGAAGAGTCAGAAAAGGCAAAATTTAAATCCAGACTCCACTACTGACCAGTTCTTTGAGACTTAATTCCTCATGTGGGAATTTGAATAATAATTCCTAACTCGTAAGATATGTTGCAGAGACCAGACAAGATCAGTTACACAGCGTCCAAGACAGAACAGGTCTTTATAAATGAGAGCCTTATAGAACACCTGTTCTGATTAGTACTGAGAGCAAGTAGCCTCAACGAAATAGTCTTTTCTTCTCTTAATTTACTGCTCCAAAACACACATACATACACATCTTCATTGGTTAAATAAGCTGCCCAAGCTTGAAGCTTCCTACTTAGGCTGTTCCTGTTCTCTCATTTGGCCATCTCAAAAGCTCTGTGTTGGGGATTGCGCAGGTGAAAAAGAAGTGCCAAGAGGAAGAGTGAAGGAAAATGACATTTGAAAGTGGTCATGCGCCAGGCATTTCCATAGACCCTAACTCATTTAATTTTCACCAAATATACATGGAATTCCCAAGTTCACTTTGAACTTGGTGAAGGTCAAAGAAGTTAAGTGCTTTGCTTGCCGTCATGCAACTAGTAACCAGGGTGATCAGGATTTGAGGGTGAGTTCTCCACCCCGCAGTACCTCACCGTAGAGCCCAAGCCACCTCCTACTGCTGGAGGACAGCCCATCTTTCACTTCCCTTGGTGTGTCTGTTTTCCTTTTAGGAGCTCAAACTTCTTAACTGAAAGCAGCAAACCATTCCAAGATGTAGACAGGAGTGAGCCACAGATCTTTCCTGCTGGGTTTTGCCAGCTCTTCTCCTTTAGTTGTTTCTGGGGACAGGGAAAACCCCTGCCAGTGGAATTCTAACAACAAATATGATGGCCACAAAACAGACAATGGGAGGAAATGTTGAAAGATTCCCTGTCATCTCCCAACGCTGCTGTGGGGCTGCACATGTCCGCTCCAGGGGACAGAATCCAAGGGCAAAGGTTCCCCACAACGTTCCCTGCTCATGTTCTGTGAGTGCATAGTTTCTCTTCCTTCCGTTTTTTTAAAAATATTTTTCTAAGCAGGTCTCCGGAATTGAACATAAACACTGCCTGGGTCACTCCATCTTTGCCAGCAGCATTCCGCTCTCCAGCCCTGCGAGCATCCAGATAAAGGGGCCCTGGCCTTTGAAATCTTGAGAAAAAGAGGTGTGGCAGAACAAAACACACAGCTCCGTTCTGGTTCTGCTTCAGCCTCGAGCTGCTCGGGGAGAGCCAGCCCAAGGGAAAAACAGAACGGGGACTCTCATCCTAACTTTGCTGGTGATGGAGTCTCAGCTGTGCTGAGAAAATGAGACAAATATGAAGATTTGCATGAAAAGCCCTGCTTTGGAATCCTAGATCCTGCATTCATTAGCAAGTGACTCAACTCATCCTAGTCTCAGTCTCTTCTGCATGGCAATGAGGACAATATATCCACTCCTGAAAACTGTTGTGAGGATTCAAACAAATACTGGGTCCTGTGGTTGAACATCCAGAGCTGGTCTCATTTAGATTTGGGCTGGAACAGGTAGACAGATGGCAACCAACTCTGCCTGCCCTCTGCCCTCCCCTCCCCCATTCTGCAGCCTTCTAGGGGGAAGGAGAGGCCCTCGGAGGGAGCATCCTGAAGCAACTGGCTTAGTTCACCTCAGGTTGAGCTCTTGGGAACCACACTTACTCAGGTGCTGAGACTACAAAACTTTCACCAATTCAGTGGATCCACCAATTTTCTATTTTTCATTCTTTACATGGCCTTGGAAAAGAGAAGTGACACAAGTAAGGGAGAGACAGAGACAGGAAGAGGGGGAATCAGTGTGAGACAGAGCTGGGGAGACAAGTCTGGCAGAAGGAGTTGATTGAGCTAATCTTAGCAGAAGATCCTTCTAGAAGGATTATTGAATAACATAAGGACTCAACCAACAGTGGTAAAGCAACCAGGCAGCTAGAGAGGAATTCAAGCTCCACGTATGCTAGCAAAGAACAAATAGCAGTTTATTCACTTAGGAAACAAATATTTATTGAGCATCATCCACATGTCAGATACCACACTAGACAGAGCTAGTAGAGAGATATTGGAAGTATATCTCTGAATGAAACTAAAAGGATCCCAGATCCCCCAGATCTTATATTCTTGTGCATCTTCAAGCATATCATTCCAACTCACTGAATCTCAATTTTTTTCACCTGGAAAATGAGAAAAATGCCCAGCACCAGAGCTGACATTGTAGGTGTTCCTCGAGGGCTTGAAATTCCTTGAATATTAGTTTAATATTTATTTGGAAGACAAAAAGTGTATTGGGTGAGGAAAGAACTAAAAGTGAGGCCACATAGGTCCACCATGGAGTGCTGTCTAGGTGAAAGCGTCAGTCCCAGGAATCCCTGGGGTTGTGTAGCACACAACTCACAATCTCACAAATATGCACCGCCCCCCCCCCAATGCATGCTCCCCTCAGTTCATGAACCCAAGTCCTGCAATCAGTACCTCCAGTCTTCAGAGCAGATGGTTAGGTGTCTGTGGGGCTCATTCCTCAGCCCAAGTAGTTTATCTACCTCTTTCTTTCAGCTACATCCAAAGCCCTGTCTCGGAGAAACTCTTAAATGCATCTGTCATTTTCCATGATGCTGAATTGCCCATGAACACTGGTGAACCCAGTTACTGCTCGATAGGCCATACCACAGTGTAATCCAGCTCCATCGTCTTGCAGGGTTTGAAGGGTACAGGAGAAACTTATAGAAAGCAACTGACTGGGGGACCCACTCAATGTGCAGTAGTCCTCATGATCTCCTGCATCCTCTCCACCAGGTGGTTTGAGAAGTAGAAGAGATGAGACAGAGGGGTGCTTCCCAGACAATGAACTATAAATCCCAGTGAGCAGTATTGTTGTCCATATTATTTGCATCAGCAGCATCTATAAAAAGCCAAACAACCAGCAAACTAGACAGCTCAATTCTGAAACCATAGAATAAACTCAGGAAAACTCAGGGTCAAGGGCGACAAAAACTTTTTGCAATTCCAAAACCTCTCTGGACAGAGGCAGACCCTGCCACTCGGTTCCTACCCACAGAACCCAGAGGACAACCCTCCCTCCCCCATTCTCCAGCCCCCCAGTTTCCACCTCCCAGGGGACATTATTTTCTGTGCCCCTTTCATTTGAAGGCTCTAGGGCCATATCCTGCCATCAATTTGGGGGCTGACTTCAATGAACATTCTGTGCAGGACCGGGAGGGGCAGGATGCAGCTTTCTCCTGGCCACCCTGATACAATAGGGTTTTCTACTGAGATCAATGGATTAATTGCAAACACTCCATTCGGGGCCATAAGGAGATGTGTTGTTTTCCCACAGTCCAGGCCCGCCTGCCGTCAGGGCTGGGCTTGCCAAACTTCATTTTCGAAAAGTCAGGGAAAAGTTTTGTGAACTGGGTTGGGGGTGGAGGGGCACGGGAGAGTAATTTTGCTCATCTCACTAAAGGTCAATAACGATTATAGTGAAAATTCAGAAGGCACATTTGTTCTCTGACTGAGGCCCTGACTGGAAAATTCCATCCAGAAACAATTTGCTGTCTCTCTTCCAGTGTTCCCCTCCCCCGCAGGCTCTCTCAGCCCGTGCCCCCGTCCACCCTCCTACCCAGTCCTCTGCCTTCTCTCTCCACGTCAGACATTCTCCCCTGGAAGCAGCCCCGGGGCTGGGGATAAGTGGCCAGAACTCCCTTCCTCCCCTCTGAAGTAAAGAGAGGTGGGCACAGGTATGATGGTATCAGGCCCTTCTCCCTGCACTGGTGGGAATGTCAGCTGGTGGCAGAAACAGTGTGGGCATAGGGCAGTCAAAGTCCTAGTTCTAGGCTTGGGAGAATCCAACTCACAGAGCATCCACAGTGCCATCTGTAACGCAGACCTGACGGGATTGTGGCGAAGGTCCTCTGATCTCTTCTCCAGTACAATGGAGCCATTGACACCTTCACCCTGGGGTGTTGTACACCCCACATAAGATGTAGGTAAAGCCCTACATGAGGTAGGAACTCCATAAATATCAACCGTCCTGCCCACCACATCAGAGAAACCTGAAGCTGAAAATGGGCATTTTGGAGTTTATCACTCTATCAAAAATCTATAGGAAAATGAAATTGTGTCATTTGCAGGAAAATGGAAGGAACTAGAGACCATCATTTTCAGTGAAATAAGTCAAACTCAGAAGGTTAAGGGTCGTGTGTGTTCTCTCATATGCTGAAGTTAGGAAAAAGGGAAAGAAAGGTAGGGGCGGGTCTCCTAAAATTCAAAGGGAGCCAGGCATGCTATGGCATATGCCTGTAATCCCAGCGGCCCAGGAGGCTGAGGCAGGAGGATCTTGAGTCGAGTTCAACGCCAGCCTCAGCAAAAAGAGAGCTGCTAAGCAACTCAGTGAGACCCTGTCTCTAAAGAAAATACAAAATAGGGCTGGGGATGTGGCTCAGTGGTTGAGTGCCCCTGAGTTCAATCCCCAGTACAAAAAAAATAATAATAATAAAGGGAGATCAGTAGAGGAAAGGGACTAAGGGGCAGTACAGGTGGGGAGGAAGACATTCTGAAGAGTGAGATTGCCCAACTATATTGTCACATTATATATTATGTGCATGTATGAATATGTAACAACAAATTCCACTATTATGTTCAACTATAATGCACCAATTTAAAAAAAAAGGTGGGAAAATGTTCATACAGAACTTAGATGTCCTTCAACAGATGAATGGATAAGGAAACTGTGGTATATATACACAATGGAATATTATTCAGCCATAAAGAAGAATAATATTATGGCATTTGCAAATAAATGGATGGAATTGGAGAATATCATGCTAAGTGAAATAAACCAATCACAAAAAACCAACGGCCGAATGTTTTCCCTGATAAGTGGAAGATGATACATAATGGGGGTGGGGGTGGTGGGGAGTGAGAGAAGAATGGAGGAAATTCAGATTATGTAGAAAGAAATGAGAGGGGGGGTTATGAAAAATCGTGAAATGAGACAGACATCATTACCTTATGTATAAGTATGATTACGTGAATGGTGTGAATCTACATTGTGCACAACCATAGTAATGAAAAGTTGTACCCCATTTGTGTACAATGAATCAAAATGCAGTCTGTAAAAATAAAAAGAAATTAAAAAAAGAAAATACCAGAGGGGTGGAAATAAAAGAAGAAAGGTCATTTAAGAATAAAAATTATAAATTTAAGAAATCTACAGAAAAAAGTGGGATGGCCACTTGTCCATCCCCCAACTAAAGAGAAATAAAACAGTAGAAAAAGGAAGGCTGCTTTTGCAAAAAAAAAAACTCCTCTCTTCCTCCCTGCACTCAAAAAAAAAAAAAAAAAAAAAAATGGCTTCCAGAACATCAAACACTCCTCAAAGAATCAACAATATTTTTTGATGATGGAAGTATGAATAATCAAACATATGGATTACATTTCCTTAAATTATGCAGCACCTAAAAACCAGGAGGGAAGGGAAAGTGCCGGGAAAAAAATGTTTTTCACATTTTATTAAAACCTCAAGGTCTGAGAAATACTTTTACAACTGTTACATGTGCACGCGCTCACATACACACACACACACACACACACACACACACACACACACACACATACACGCCCTGTCCAACTGTCAGGGGAAAAAATGAACACGTTGAGGTTTTTGTTTTTATTTTTTGTGCGCTCTTCTTGTTGAAAGCTTTTTCTCTGCTCTGACCAGCTCCAATTCCTGGGTATCAACTCCATTCATAGAAATTAATGACCCAATCGTTGGTTTGGTTCTCACACTCGGCTCACTTATTGGTTATGGGACCTTGAACAAGTCACTTAAATTCTCTGAGCTTGGGTTTTACTCTATTGTAAACAGGAATAATAGTCTCTATCTTGCATACAATAGTGGGGAGTAAACAGAGTGAAATGTGAACATACTTTGGAATGTGAATGATGTCCAGTAAATACAAGGGCTAGAAGAGATTCCAGGGAGTCATCTTTGACTCAAGAGGGACAAAAGCCATGGTTAAAGACCCTGCCTGCCCACCTTTGAGCGCTTGCTTGATAAACTCTTGCTTGATAAGCTGTGTGTTTCTAGGCAGATAACTAAGCTACTCTGTGCTCATTTCTTATTTGTAGAATAGCAAGTTGCTGATAAAAATAATACCTATATAATGAGTAATGAGGATGAAATCAATAAATATCTATAAAACATTTAGGCTACTGCTGGTGTTTGTTTTAAAAGAAAAAATACAGAAGAAGGGAATAAAAGAAGGAAGGGAGGAAAGAAATACCCTATCAGAGGTCTAGAAATAGTGCTGAAAACTCCCCATTTAGTCTTTGGTATTAGACATGATCTTTTCCAGGAGTCCTCTTTGAAAATGCAAACCTTCCTAAAAGGCATGGAAGAGTTTTTAGTATTTATTGAGCACATGCTGATTGCGAGGTTGTGTCATGTCATTTAATCCTTTGGAAAATTTCTGCCTCTTTACAGGTAGGGGTGGGAGAAAATGAGCACAGGAACCGAGGAAAAGCGGAGGCTGAGGGAAAGGCAGGAGAGCACTCCCCTGCTGTGGCTTTGGCCTTAGACTGGGTCCACACACGGGTTCTGCATGACCTTGGACAAGTATTCACCAGTGAGTCTTTGAAAAATGGAGATAGTGGCAATAAGATTCTTATCAGGATAAAATGAAACAATATGTGCAAAACATCTGATTTTTCCTTCTCCCCAACATGTCACCTTGTCCTGTGCCTCCTGTGACTTCTGTGCATTGGGTGGGCAAGAATTGCTAAGGGAGGTTCGGATCAGCACTCCCAGAAGAGGAAATCAGCATGCCACTTTCTCTGTTCCACAAAAAGGCAATTTTTATGGCGACCTTGCTTAGCTAACTCATGCAAAGTGCATTTCCTCCCCGTGACATCTCCTATCGGTTCCAGCCTGCTGTAACCCAGTGACTAACTCTTCCTCCAGCGGCAAGAGGCCAGAGCTGGTGTCTGACTTCTTCCTAGTCTCTCAAGTGCAAAGATGATTCTTGTCGAATACTGGTCCTCGGAGGAAATGGGAACGAATTTCAGCTTTGGCTTCAGCAATTCAACCAATAAAGGAGGCAGGAAAAAGCTGAGTGAGAAAGACAGACTACAAAGCCCTCTTCCTGGATCTGGCAGATGCCAAAGGAAGAATCTGGGAGTGAGTAATTCTGCAGCCTGGAGTCCAAAGGCTGCAGCCGGAGGTCTGTGCCAAGAAGGCAGTGGGTGCGGGAGAGGTGGGCGGCTCCTGGACCAGCCTCAGCCGGATGGGGGACAACTCAGTGTGAGTCAGGGGCCTGGTCTCTGCTCCAAGGGTCCCTGCAGGCTATAACCATTCAGATGGGCCTCCCACGAAGGGAGCTACTTCCTGCAGACTCAGGTGGCCTCCAGTGGGCGGGGTGTCATCAGTGAGTATTGCATAGAGATGGTGGGAAAGCCCTATGGTCCAGGCATCAGGCTGCACAGCAGAACATACACAGGCAAGGACACAGGTAGCAGGTCTGGGCTCAAGGTCGTGGGCTGCTGTACTCCCACACTAAGAATGACAACAGCTATCAGTCACTGAGAGCTCACCAGGTCCCCCCACTGAGCTAAGTGAAAGCTGACCCCAAAGACCTTGGATGCAGTTATTAAGCATTGCGATCCCTGAAGAACAGTAAAGCTAGAAGAATAAGCCATTTCCCTCTCCTTACCTCCATTTTCCCACTGCAAGATGCAAATACTATCTGCCCACCTTACGAACTGCAGCAAAATTCTGGATCAGAAATTTGAGTTCAGAAGACCTGGATTGTGTTCCAGCACTACCTCTAATGCACTGTGTGAGCTTGGGTAAGTTTCTTCACCTGTCTGAGCTTCAGTTTCCTCATCAGTGATGAGGATCAGAAAAGAACTAACCTTGAAGGGTTATAACAAAGATTATATGAGATAATAAACCCACTCCCTCACTTGTGAACCAGAGAAAATAGTATATGTCTTTTTCATTGTTCTGAAGAATAAGTAACACTTAAAAATGACCTAACAAACTATCTCATGCTCAGTAGTTTTCAGTTTATTATGATTGCTATTATTTTTATCAAATGAGTCAATATATGGAAGGTTATTAGTAAATCTTAAGGTGTTACATATGATAAAAAACAAATTTATTATACTTAAACAAGGATCTCAATGTGGTAAATAATCATTTCACTAAAGCTGTTATTTTCCTCATGGAATAGAATCTCAGGTTGGGGTAAGAGGGCAAAAACTCATTTGCTAGCCAGCCACAGGGGTGTACACCTGGAATTCCATTAACTCAGGAGGCCGAAGCAGGAGGATCACAAGTTCAACACAAGCCTGGGCAATTTAGCAAGACCTAAGTAAAACCTGTCTCAAAATGAAAAAATAAATAAAACGGGGGATGTAGCTCATGGTAGAGCACCCCAGGTTCAGTTCCATTACTTCAGTGGGATAGAAACATGTGATATGAGTTGTTGTTTCTGTTTATTTTGGGTTTTTTTTTTTTTTTTTTTTTTTTTTTTTCTGGTACTAGGGGTTGTACCCAGGGGCACTTAAAACTGAGCCACATCCCCAGCCCCTATTTTGTATTTTCTTTAGAGACAGGGTCTTGCTAAGTTGCTTAGGGCCTTGCTAAGTTGCTGAGGCTGGCTTTGATGTCTTGATCCTCCTGCCTCAGCCTCCCCACTCGCTGGGATTACAGGTGTGCACCACCACACCTGGCTCTGAGTTCTTTTTCATTAGATTAAGTTACATTGGGATTTTTCAACCTCAGATCCATGGATTCAGAGGGTCCAGGGAGGTGGTGAAGTCAGTGAAAGAGGCATCCTCTTCCACACAGAGTTGCCAATAAAACAGCTTCCATGAGTTTCTTAAAAGACTGTTCTATGCTGTAGGCTGAGAACATAGTAACTTGGTGTGGCACCATTAGTTGACCACGGTTCACCAAAATCTCCAACTGGCTGAGCAGTAGGTGGTGAACCAGTTCCATTAGTTCTGTGAGGCTCTGGAGCCAGAATCTCTGGCTTCCCCCTTACCAACTGGGTAAATTTAGGCAGGACGCACAACCTCCCTGTGTCTCAGTCTTCTCATCTGAAAACTAGGCAACAGAGTGTCTCCCCACAGAGCTACTGTGAAGAATCATATGTAAAGCACTCAGGATGGCCTCTGGTCCTTCCCTACTGGGAACCCCATTGCCATTGGCTTTGCTGTCAGACTTCAACAAACACCTTGCAGGATTTGAACATGGCTAGTCCACAGTGGCAACTGGAAGCATGTTCAGTGTGAGTTTCCATGCGAGGCAAGGAAGAGAACTCACACTTACTGATGTCTAGGTGGCTCTGGCCACAGGCCTGAGCAGTACAGATGTCATTCATTCCCTTGGATGTCACACCGTGATACAAGACGGGTGTCCTATAAAGGAGGAACTGAGCTCAGAGGGGACCCCAAGTCAGAACACTAGTGGAAGAAACAAGATTTCAGCCAACCTCTCTGAACCCACAACAAAAATTATTTGAATTACACCTTTCAGACTCCCAGGAGAAAATCAACCAGAGGGTACTTTTTGGACAAGAAGGAGAAATCTTTAGTCTAAGGGTTACAAACACTTAGAGAAATGGACATTCTTTTTCTCCCCTAATGTTGGCAACCCTGAGAATCACTTTGGAGTCCTCTTGGGAGACAGAAGAATCACAAATTCTCCCTTCCCTGAAGGGTTCCATCTCCCCTTGCTATCTATAGAACCCAAACCCCTATTTATGACAGCAAAAGAGGTAAAACCTTGGGTCAAAATCAAACTTCCCATCTTGAAAGTGGCCAAGAAGCAAATTTCTGTTTCCCAGCCCACTTTGGGTGCTTGACAAATTAATTCAACCCAAAATGTGAGAAGGTGGTTAATACTGACTGACCCTCATGCACTCCACAAAGGTACAATGAGCCCTCCTCTGTCCCAGCTTCTGCATTGAGTGTTGGGGATACCGAGTCACTGGCATAAAGAGCACTCCATCTAATGGGTTCCCAGACAAAGATACAGAAGGTAAGGATTGCCACTTTAGTGGGAGGGGCCACAGGAGGCCACCGAGCTCACCGGTGCCTGATCCTCCTTAGAGGAGTGGTGAAGAGGCCCCTGAGAGGTGCCCCAGGACTGCAGAGGTTTGCCGGGAAGACAAGAAAAGAAGGAATTGCACCCCTGGCGGGGGGAACAGCATGTGGAAGGGCGTGATGACATGGGGCATCTAGATGGAGTTTCCAATGGCTGGAGCATGAAGTGAGATTAGCAGAGGACTGAGCAATAAGGCAGAGACACTGAGTCTTCAAAGGACCCTGAAGACACTCTGCTCAGAAGCTGGGAGCTTTTTATTGGAGCCACTAAAGAACCTTACCCAGGAGGATAGCACAACCAGAATCTTTAAGTTTCATTTATGTCATTTCCTGGGTGGACCCCTGACATGTTCTATCCATGAAGGTCCTCACCATCCAAGAGCTTCCATTTCCTCCAGGAAATTTAAGGACAATAATTAGTAAGATAATAATAATTCATTTTATGGTTTCATTGAAATTTCTTCTTTATTTAACTCTGAAGTCCTAGGAAACAGACAGGATCTTATTTACCAGGATTTTTTTTAGCACCAAGCACAACACCAAACACACAACAGGTTTTCCTCAATGAACATGTAGCAAGGGAAGGAAGGAAGGAATGCTTCCACTGCTCAGTTAGCCAAGTCCTTCCATGCTCATAAATCTCTCAAAGCTCCTGTGAGGTAGGCAGTCCCCCTTTGCACAGGATCCATTTTACAGATAGGAAAAAACTGGGCTCTGACTGAATGAGACTTCCCACAGTGCTGTAGGGACAATGAGGACACACATGTCAAGTGTCACAAAGGGGCCTGCAGACTGCTGTGCCAGTGGAAGAAGAGAGAGCTCGTTGCGGGCTTCACCTGCCTGGAAGTCCTCAGGGGCTCTTGGTCCCTTCCCCGATCAGCCTGGCTCTATGCTGGGATTCCACCCGAGTGATAACTGCTATTGGTTAGGCCGCCCTGGTGCTGAGAGCTTCGCGTGCATTGTCTCGTGGTCTTCACGGGAAAGTTCGTCCAGCAATGCTGCGTACCAGACCAATTTAATGGATGATGAAACAGAAATCTGAGGTGTTACGTAATTGGCCCCATGTTTCCACGACTAGCAAGCAAGGAGCTGGGCCTGAAACCTAGGATCGTTTAATTCCAGAACATTTCTCTTACAAATGCTGGGCCCTGAGCAATCACCTGCATTTCAGAGGATCATGTATGAGCACAGAAGTGTGGAGAAAATCCCCCTCTGTGGGGTTGGCATGAATGTACTCCAAGAGCTGGGGGTGCGAGACAGCCTGCATTTACTGCATGAGCATTACCTAGCGGGCAGAGCACTGGGTTCGAAGCCCAGGGGTAGCAATAATGTCAATCTGTCCCTCTGAAACGCTGCCCCCTGGCAAGCCAGTGTCCCTCTCTGGACTTCAGTACTCTTGCTGTGTAAGGAAGGGACCAGAATGAACACATATTACTGTTGTTTTAAACCTGAGTCTGCATGACTCATCTAGGCATTTTTTTTTTTTTTAAGTCTAGTCAAGGCTTTTCTAGAAGATCTTGCTTATGTGTTATTTTACAAGATTCGCCTAGCCCACATTTTAGCAGCCTCATATTTCTCACCAAGGGAATCTCAAGAGGTTTCTAATTGATGACCAAGGCTATATTAAAAATCAAAGAGGAAAGTAATTGCTCTTCCACCCTGGACACAGAAAGAAAAATGAAAATACTAATCAAAATATTGCTTCCTCCTTAAGAAGGTCTAGAGACCTTTTTACCCGGTTTCCTGCAGGTCCTCTGGCTGTGGGTATGATGGTGCTTCTCTTAGAAGGGATCAGCCCCATGGCATTGCAGTTAGAATCCTCCATAGGCCTCAGTCTCCTCCTCTATAAAATGGGGATTTCCGTAATGCCTGATCTGCTACTCCACAACACTGTTCCACAGGTTGAAAGAAATATGGATGAAGGACAGGGTAATCACAAAGGCAACAAAAATGACCAAGGTGTTTGCATTAGCCCAGGTTCCCTAGAAACACAGAACCACAGGGCATGTATATAGAAAGAGAGAGAGATTTATCATAAGGCATGGGTTCATGTGATCACAGAATTGGGGAAGTCCCCCAAATCTGCAAAATGAGTCAGCAAGCTGAAAACCTGGGGGACTCCATAGTGTAGCTGCTGTCCAAGTCCAAAGACCTAGGAAGCAAAAGAGCTAATGGAACGGCTGCCGTCCAAAGTAACTTCAACTCTTCAAGCATCCGTTTTCTTTGACACACTGCGGTAATAAGACCTACAGCTTGAGAAGAGGAGGAAACCAGAGGATGCATAGTAAGGCATCCTAGGTAGTGTCCAATCCATAGTGGGTACTCGAAGAGAAAATAGACATTTGCACTTATTCATTTAGTTCATTAACTGGCACCTTAAAGACCCTCAGTAGACCTAAGACCAGTAAGTGCCTGATTCATGGCGGCTATTTTTTGCTCATTGAGCAATTATAATACCTGTGATCACTTGTGGTCAGAGAATTAAAGAGTTGTAAGGGAGCTTCTCAAGCACATATTCCCACTCCTCATTCTTCAAATGAAAAACAGAAGTTCAGAGAAGCAGGAATTTGCCTGAGGCCACAAAGCCAGTAGGCTCAGAGTGAGGACTCCACTCAGCTGGCTCTTCTTCACCCGATGACTCATTAGGCCTCCGGCATGGATGAGAACAGCCCTTCAACCAACATCCCCTGGTCCCTGTAGCACCAAGGGCAGCACTGGCCACTCTGGGGGCCCTGAACACCCTCAAAGGCCCACCAGAAATGTGGGCAGATGGAAGAAATTAGAAGGCAGGCATTTAGGAAGCAGCTCGTTTCCAAATCAAATGCATTCTTCTGCTGCACTCTAACACTCATATCCTAAAAATTGTTATTTAACGTGCTCTCCACATCCGAGCGTGACTCACTGAAATGGAAATCTGGGTGGTTACCTGCCAGCGACAGGACAGTGCCTGTTGGTAGTGCCACAGGCTGCCTTGACCCCAGGAGGGAGGCCACCCGGCAGCTGCGGAGGTTCCAGGGCCGGGGCCTCAGCCTGGGGAACCTTGACCTTGTGGCAGATGGGCCTGTTTCTGATACAGTGTGGCAAATTTCTAAATCTTAGCTGTGGGATGGCATTTGCTCTCTGCAGAAAAAGAGCAAGGGGCCCAGGAGTTTCCAATTGACTCCAAAGTAGAACCAGCTGTTGGAATTCTGCAGCACTGATTAGGGAAGTTCACTTCCAGGTTGCGGTTTCCAGTTGATGGAGCCCCCTCTTGCCCCTCACCCGACTCGGTGCTGTCAAAGAAGCCCCCAAAATCAAAATCACCGCGTCCATTCATGCAGAGCTAGAAGACAGAGAGAGACAGGAAGGGGTCTAGAAACAATAGCTTCCATCTCTAGAGTGCCTATTTACTGTGTGCCTGTGAGCAAGGCATACGTTTATTTTCAACCCTTACACTCACAGAGCAACACAGGCATTCCCAAACTTAAAAATGGGAAAAAAAGAGAGATCAGAGAAATGTAGTGATCATTGTCATTATTTTTCTAGGACTTCCTGGTGCCATACACTCCTTAAGTGTACTACAAATCATCTTCCAATTTTATCATCACATCAGCCCTGTGATCCGGGTATTATTATCATCCCCATCTTATAAACAGGCTTAAGGAAGTTGAGAAGCATCTCCAGGCCCCTCAAATTGATAGGCCCAGCACACAGCTGTTAGTGCCTGCACTGGGATACAAAGCCAGGTCTTTCTATGAAATTAGTAATAGAAAGAATAGTCACCATTTGGCCAGATGTGTTGGTGCACACTTGTACTCCCAGCAAAATGGGAGGCTGAGGAAGGAGGATCCAAGTTGGAGGCCAACCTCAGCAATTTAGGTCCTAAGCAGTTTACAGAGACCCTGTCTCAAAATACAAAATAAAAAGAGCTGGGGGTGTAGCTCAGTGGTAAAGCGCCTCTGGGTTCAATCCCCAGTACCAAAAATAATAATAACCACAATAGCTACCATTAGTTGAGAGCTTACTATGTGCTGCATACAATGCTAAGTGTTTTTTAAGATATGTGTTTCCTCATCAAGTTCTCAAGACAATCCCATGCTGAGTGTTATATTCCACCCACACGTTTTATAAATGAAGAAACTGAGGCTCAGCAATTAAGAGACAAAATTCAAATACAGGTTCATCCAAACCTTCAGGGCTAAGTTGTGACCACAGTTCTCTTTGCCTCCCCCTGTCTTATGAGGGCTCACATTATTTGGTTTGAGTTTCCAGATTTTCCATTCTTTGGTGTAATTTTATCATATTATGGAAAACTGGGAGCTAGCCTCAAACTCAGCTCCAGGTTTGGTGGGGACTAGTTCTGTCATTCTTTCCAACATCAACCTTCAAAAGCCACTGTAAAAATGCATTTGCAATTCGAAACTTGCCATGTAAGCTACAAACAGACCATTAATTTAAACTAGTGTTGATTTTGTAGACTATTAAGGATGAAATGAGTTTGATATTTACTAAGTTGAAGGAACATGAAGTTTATGGCTTTTAAATTGCTGCAAAGAGGCTTACTAGAATTTTCCCTTATATAAAGTCAGAATGAATAGTACCTCAGACAACGTAAACGTTTTGGGCTTCACAGATATCCGCCACAGCAAGATGAAACTGACGCATCTGAAAAGCACTGTAAGGGCTAATTGCACATCTTGTCAATCAATCCACAGACCCTAAACACCTACCAAACTGCCGTGTCCACTGGGCACTCTCCAGGAGCTTCCATTATGGTCAGATTTGTTAAATTTGCATGAATATATGATGTGAATATTGTGATATTCATGTGAATATTGTGATATTCATTGTGAATATTGTGTTATTACAAATGAATATTCATTTGTAAATGTTACCTTAATGCCTCTAGGTGCCAGACACCATGAGTGGTGCTTGGGCACACAGGGATCCTCCAGAATCTCTGAGTTTAGTGGGGAAATAAGGCAGGACATGCCATAGAGAGGTTGCCTCTGATGCCATGGGAACAAATATAGTCCCCTAATCTGAGCTGGGTACAGGAGAAATCGGGAACGCTTCCTGGAGGAAGTGTCACTGGAGCTGATAAAGGAAGGTTGTAGAGATCATCTGAAGAGAGACAGACGGCATTCCAGGGGAAAGCACTGCAAAGTCCAGAGGGAGGGAAAGAGTATTTGTCAAGTGCTGAGAGAAGGGGACAAGTGGCACTGTCAAGAGGTTCCTGAGGGCAGGTCCATTTGAACTGGAGTGGTCAGAAGAGAGATATTGCAGAACTGGAGCTCGAATGTGGAGCTTTTAGATGGGAGGAGGCTGGGAGGGACAGGAACTGCACAAGGCAAAGCACAGAAGTGTCACACTGAGGAGCAGACCAGCCACACCGAGGCCACTATCATCCTCACCACAACTGGTACCTGCAGAGCACCTGCAGCACAGTGGCTCTCGTTGGAAGGTGACTCTCCACGGGCATCTTGCGTTTCTGCATGTTTTATGACCAGAGGACTGGCTGCCTGTGCACCAGGCTACCTTTTCAAGGCTGTCTGCCCAGGAACAGAAGGGGTGCTGTCTAGCTCCAGAGCAGAAGGCAGGTTTGCTTACATGCCTTTAAAAAAATATGGATTCCTTGAGCTCAGGATTCCTCTCTGCACTAGTCAAGATTCTCCAGAAAAAAAATTTAAAAAAGAAATTGGAAAAAAAAAAAACAAAACTCAATCAATAGAATATGCATAATTACAACAGGGGATTTATTAGATGGGTTTGTGTGACAGAGACAGAGAAGTGCCACAACAGCCATTTGCAGGCTGGAAAGCCAGGGAAACCAGTAACTGTTCAGTCCAAAAGGCTAAAAGTCTCAGAATAAGAAAGAAACCGTGATGACGCTCTGGTCCAAGACTGAAGACCCAAATGCCCCTGGAGCATCAGTCACCCGTGCAAGTCCATATTCAAAGGCTGAAGAACCTAGAGTCTGATATTCATGACTTCAGCAGAAAAATGCACCTGCTGAAAGAGCTAGATTCCTCCTTCTTCTCCTTTTTTGTTCCCCCAGCCTATTGCACAATGCCACCCACAGGATGGGTTTTCCCCTTTCAGTTCACTGACCCAAATGCCAATCTTCTCTAGAATCACCCTCACAGACACACCCAGAAGTGTGTGTTATCAATTCTCTAGGCATCTGTGTTGGTCAGATAACAAAATATCTAAGATATTTTATATATTGTTATAGATGTCCCTATAACAAAATATCTAAGATAATCATATTATAAAGAGCTAAGGTTTATTTTGGTTTATGGCCCATGATAAGGCAGATGCATTGTTTTTAGGACTCTGGTGGGGATGCTAGATAGCAATGGCAGGGAGTGAGTGGTGGAGCAAATCTCTCACCTCATGGCCAGGAAGCAAAAAATGGAGAATGAGGAAGGGTGTGGGGAGTCCCACAATCACCTTCGAGGGTTCAGCCCTAATCACCTAAGGACCTCTTACTAGGCCCTTCCATGTAAAGGTTTCACCCACTGCTAACAGTGCCTTCCTGCAGACCAAACCTTGAGCATGCAAGCCTTTGTGGGACATTCCAAATCTAAAATACAGCAGCATCCCTCAACCCAGTCAAGTTTAACATCAAAATTAACCACCAAACTCCCCATAATGCAACCCACAGATGTCAGGTGTCACCTGTTCCTCTTCACATAGGACCCGGGAATTGGAGCTCAAGGAATGGCCATAAGAAAACACTGATACTCTAGCTATTGCCACTGTGACAAGTGATAAAGCCCTTGGTGTCTGACACAGTGCCAGGCTGCCCTGTTAGGTGGCAAGTGGTATAAGATCCCCTACACTCACAGTTCTTAAAAGTCGTGTACTAATGCTTTTCTAATATGAGCTCATTTAATGCTATCAAAAATCCCATGATATAGCCAGGCACAGGCACATACCTGTAATCTGAGGGTCTCAGGAGGCTGAGGCAGGAGGATCCAGAGTTCAGAGCTAGTCTCAGCAGAAGTGAGGTGCTAAGCAACTCAGTGAGACCCTGTCTCTAAAGAAAATACAAAGTAGGGCTGGGGATGTGGTTTAGTGGTTGAGTGCCCCTGAGTTCAATCCTTGGTACCAAAAAAAAAAAAAAAAAAAAAAAGTCCCATGATATAGTAACAATTACCTTGTCCCTCTTTGGGCACAAGGAAGAAAATAAAACAGTTCAAAAATGCAGGTTGGTGCTAGATCATAAAACATCTTGTGTGCCACCTAAGGAGTTTGAACTGCATGCATTCAGCAGTCCTGCATTCAGCATTTTGAAGAGGAGTCTAAAGAAAACAGCATTTTCAAAAAGCTCCTCTGACTGTGGTCTGTGAAATGGATTGGGCTGGGAGGAAATCCTGTTAGGAAACAGACTGACAAATATTAGGAGGCCAAACTCAGATTCAAAGCAGGTTTGAAGGATGGGCTAAATGTACCCACAATGGAATTTCACAAGCCGAAATGTCAGGCCCTGGACAAGACTCCAGCACACCAACAGCTCCAGGAAATGGTGCAGGAGACGTGACTTTGCAGTGCAGCCCTAGAGAAGGAAGTCGAAGGCTTCCAAGGACCAGGCAGCCTGGGGTGAGTCAGCAGAGGGTGTGTCTGCCAAAATGGCCAGAGATCTTTGGCTGCGTGAGAAGGCCAGTGTTGGGGCCTAAGGCAAACTCCAGTCTGACCAGACTCCCCCAAATTGGTTTGTGCCCAGTTTGCCCAAATCCCCACCAAGGATAGAAATGCTCACAAGTGAGGAACTGAGCCACATGAGCAGCATGAGAGCTGTTCTCACATATAGAGGCTGTCCCACAGGACCTGGGTACATACCTGTGCAGCTCCTACGAGGCCCCAAGACTGACAAGTGGAGAAAAAGCTCTCTCAGTGGAATCACCTCCCTCTCTCTCTCTCCTGGAAAATCCTGGTATATCCTTTAAGCCCAAGCCCATGCACCCTCTCCCTGAAGTCTTCCCTGTATACATGGGTGCTCTTCCTTCACGCTCCCACAAGCCCCTGGATTTCTTCCCATTCACTCTTCTTCCCTGGGCAGAGTGTTCAAGGCCTCCCTGAGAAACCTCCAGGACACAGGCTGTGTTCAACACCACAGAGACCCACAAGTGTCTGTAGAATGCAGACAATCAGGAGATTCCCTGGTAAATAAGAAAGCAAACAGGGACCCTTAAGACACAGGTCATGAAATGGATCCAGGACCACTGATCTTCAAGGACACTGGGAAAACAGGAGCTCAAGAGGAAGGCCTGGACAGTGTGTCCCTGATCTTGGCCGAGGCAGAGGATATTCTGGAGGGCAGAGCTATTCCTGGTTTGATGGGCAGCTGCTTCCAATGACATTCATGTCTGGAGGGGTTGGGGACAGGAAGATACCATTCACCTTGGGCAGTCAATGTTTCAACATCTTAACATCCTGCTCCTCACTGGAGACACTCCCGGGTGGGGAAAAAGAAACAGGTGCCTAGTCACAGACTAGTACTTCTTCAGTATACCAAGGATAAAACTTCCTTTAATCCCCTCTGCATGTCAACTCCAAGATCGAAAAGGTCAGGTAGAAAGAAAAGAAAACAAATGAATGCATCAGTCCTACAAATCTTTATTCAACTTCTCCTACATGCCTGGCAATGAGAGATAGGTACCAAGACAAATACCATGTATCATGGTACAAGGACAGGGGGAGGTAAGCCCCTGCCAGGAGGAATCCCAGCTCCATTCCCAATGAGCTGTGGGATGCTGGACAGGTGACATCACCTCTTGGAGCTTCAGCTTCCTACCTATAAGATGGGGTCTTATAGATGGACATGACAAGCAAGATATTAATGCCTGTGAGGTGGTTAGAAGGCATATCAAGATTCCTTTCCTCTTTGTCCACTTGGAGCAGGACTATGAGAAAGTTCAGGACTGAGAGGCAGACAAGTGGGTGCAATGATCTGGATTACCTGGTCCATCTCTAAAATTCTGAGCTCCGTAAGGAGATGACGGAGAATGTACTTGGTAAACAGTATTCCACAAACATAAGGAACTGTGATTATTGTCATTAAGTCTGTCAATCAGAACATACAACTTCATGCCTGGAGAGACTTTGAGAAACACAAGAACGGGTTGGAAGTGCTGTAGGATCAGGGCAGGTGTTCAGAGCTGTAGGATTCTGTAAGAAGAGGCCGTGGTGTACATTGGCTAAGGGTGTCAGAAAAGGCTGCTTTTCCAGAGATGAGTTGGGATCACTGGAAAGAGCTTGGATAGGCCCACTCAGTCCTCTAGGAGGTGTCCCCTGTCACTTCCAACTTAGGGGTATCCTTCCTTAGGTGGTCTCATAACCTCTGTGCTTCCCTCTCTCAAAGCACACCACCATGAATAGAAACTCTGGATTTCCGCCTCCATTCTCCTGCAAATCCTACATTTGGGGACCATTTCTTCATTTCTGTAATCCTACTGCCTGCACCACACAGCGAATGCTGAATAAATGCATCTAAGAAAGGACAGAGGGTGAGAGCACAAGACCAATCAATATCAGTCCTATTTGAACCAAAGCAAAGACCCGGAAAGGCTTATTGAGCCACTCAAGACCAACAGCTCTTGGTCCCATGGAGCATTGTAGCACAGGAAAAGGTAAGAGTGAAGGACTTGAGGGTTTGGTCCTCCTCACCTCAGCAGTGCTGGTCTGGCCTCACTTGGCCTTCTGTCGACCACAAGTGCTGTCTCCTGGGGTGCGTTAGCCATCCCCTTCCCCTTCCTTTGTCCCAGTGCTGACTGCCCCTCCCTGATGCACTGTCTACCTAAAGGGGCATTTGAAGTCTGGAGGGGAGGCGCTCAGCTTTTCCTCATGAAAGCGCTCCTGAACCTTCTAATTAAGCTTCTCAGCACACCTGGGAGTCTCGATTCCCTCCCTGCCCCTGTCTGTCTCCCCCTTTTATAGTTGGGAGCCAAAGCGGGGGGGGGGGGGGGCTTTTTGGTACACATTCCTTTTTCTGCTACAGGCCAAAGAGAAGGAGACTGATTTTCAGGACTTTATGGCTCCTCATTCTGTACTCAGCCCCCTATTTACCTGTTTCATAGAAGAGCTGGGAGGAGTAATAATTGCTCCTGGGAGCTTTGAAGGTCTACATGCTCTGTGGCAATAGAGGTGTCAAATGGGATGATTAGCACTAATAATAATTATTATTAGCAGCAGGGCTTAGCTCTTTTGAAAGGGGGAAATAGCCCTGCAATGATTTCCCAGCTGCTGAGGCTCCCTCCCCTGCTAAGTTTTGCTCTTAAAGGGGACAACATCATGGCAGGATGTGGTGATGTTGGAAGTTGGGCCCTGAGCCTGATGTAAAGGTCACATCAGGCCAAAGATAGAGAGAGCACTGGTGAGCACTCACCATGGACCTCACATCTGAGTAGCTCTCAAGGTGCCTGATCTGGCCTCTTCCTCCCTCATCTTGTGCCACTATCCCCCTAGTTCTCTATATCAGGATACACCTCCTTCAACGTGCTCTTTCCAACCCCAGGACTGTTGCTCATGCTAATCCTAAAAGGCCTTCCTCCCACCAGGACACTTCCCTGAGGAGATGTCAGGCTGTCCTTTGTGAGTTGTTGCATGCAGCTGAATGTTCCAGACTTGTCTTTTGCAGCACGACACTTCTTGCATCTGTCCTCCTGCTGCCCCGGGAAGTCTCCTGATGTGGGTCTGATTTCACCCATAGGCTAGTTCACTTCATTCCATTCTCTGTACTAAATTTGACAAAATAATCAGTGCTTATTCTATATACCTAGCCAAACTTAAACTGAGCAAGGACTGCGAGATTTCCAATCAGTGCAAAAGTACTAATTGCACCTCCAGGTAAGCCTGTACCCCGAGAGCTGGAACATCACAGAGTAACCAGAAACCTGCAGAAGGATCCCCTTCAATTATCCTTTATTGTCTTAATTTCATTGTTGCGAATACAAGTGGGAGTGGCCCTGCCTTTGCTCACTTCTCCCCTGGGCCACAGGGATAGTAAGCCTGAGACCCAAACGTGGTCAAAGGTAATCCCCACTCTTAACCACAGCAATTTGGCAAAGGCACACACATAACCCCAGCCAGGCCAGCTACAGGGCTCCCATGGGACTTTCCTACCTCCAGCTGTAGGGAAAATCTTTCTTCTCTCTGATCACAAGTTGTAAAAATGGCAGCCTAAACTATGCCTGTATCACTACCTACTTTTCTACTGAAGTCATATTTCACAAATGAAAGAAGACCCTACAAGAGTTGGAAATCAGACCAGTGGTCCCATTGCTCATCCTATGCAGCAAGTTCATGAGGAGTAACAGAGAAGAATGCCAACAGGCAATAAGGCCAGGGTGGCAGACGGGCACGGCAGCTGGCAGTGCTGGACGCAGAGCTATGAGACTGGCTTCTGGCGATTTATCTGAGCACATAAAGTTCCCTTTCTGGCTTGAGCTACATTATGTTAGGTTGTTTTGTTTTTGTTTTTGTTTTTAATTGAACTGACTAGCCACCAAGATATAACAATAATATTTCATATTTTATTTGTACCCATTTTGTCCCTCAGAAGATTTAAAGCTCACATCTTTCACTTGTTTTACATTCCTTGATTTATGACTTTTTACTGCACTCAGGGTAATATCTCAGTATAATTTTCTGAGTTAAACAAACCAAATAAAATTCAGCCATTTTTAGAGACAAAGGAACTAAGAACAAAAGAAGTACAGGGACTTGGATCACAGCTAAGGAACAGCAGAGCCTGGCTGGTGTCTAGGTTTCTCTACATTCCCTCTCTGTTCTGCTAATAAGTCATGGCCATGAGCACCAAGAGAGAGGCAGTTTGGCCGGCTGGATTTGTAAGATTCTCCCAACTTCCTATTTGGGGTAACTGCCATTTTAAGAAGCACATCTTCGGGGCTGAGGCTACTGTAGTTCAGTGGTAGAGCGCTTGCCTAGCACGTGTGAGGCACTGGGTTCGGTCCTCATCACCGCAAAGAAACAAAAAATAAAGGTTCATTGACAACTAAAAAAAATTTTTTTTAAAAAAAGAAGCACATCTTCATAGTATCAAGTGTTATTCAGCTTTCCATGATTATTACCTGAGATAAATCTCCTCGTAAGGAAGCTCGAGGTTTCAGTCCTTGTCACTGAGTCCCATTGCTGTGGGCCTGTGGCAGCCCAGCACACCAGGGCCGGAGCCTGGGGTGGAGCAGGCATGTTTACCTCATGATGGCAGGAAGTAAACAGAGAGAAAGAGGAGGGGCTGGGCTCCCAGTTTCCCCTCCAAAGACACATATTCAATGACCTAAATTCCTTCCAGTAGGCCCCCATCTCCTAAAGGTTCCACCACCTCCCAAGTGTACCATAGCTGGGGGGGCCAAGCCTTCAACTGACCTTTCAGGGACATTCATGATTTCAACTATAGTGTACATTAACACTTGCCAGACATAGTTCTAAGAAATAACAAAAGAGGCTCTCAAGAGGTTCTAGGACTTCGTCCAGGTCAAAATATCATATTTCATGTCACAGAGATGCCAAGATCCAGCCCTGCTTCTAAGGAGGGCAGGTTGACCCGGGTCCACCAGAAGAAAATGGGTGCATAGGGACAGAAGTCTCCACTGGTGTTGAGAAGAGGCAGGAAGAAGAGGGAAGAGGCTGAAAAAGGTTCTGCTTTCATCAGCTGAGATGTAAAAGGAAGGATGGGAAGTTGGAAACCATCTCTGAAAAGCCAGACCAGGGTCAAATATGGTTTGGACCTGCTACTAATTAACATCTTAGACAAGTTACTACTTCTCTTATTCCTGTTTCTTCATTTGTAAAATGAAGATGATAATATCTTCTTGCCAAATGTGCATATGTGGTTCCTGCATATAAGAAAAGCACCATGGTGTCTGGCACATGATGGTTGCCAATAAATATTTTTCCCCCTTTGCTTCTCTTTCCCTCAGAGGAATAACTTTACGCTTTGTCCTCCATAATGAGAATCCAGCAGGAAACACCTGTGTGCCCCAAGGCGGGCTAGTGCATCATGTGCTGTGATTCAGCAGTGGGACCTTCCACCATCTGGCCCCAAGTGCCCTCCCCAGTCCTAGCCCTCCTCCCCCTCGCTCCTCCCCTGCTGCGCCACACCATCGGGTTATCAGTCCTTCTCTGGCCACTTCTCACCCTCCCAGTTCCACCTACACCTCGGTGCACTCCCAACAGAATGTTTCCTGAACGGTCTACTTGCTGCTTAGGCTTTCCCTGAAGGAGAATTTAATGGCAAAGAGATTATCCCTTCCAACAGAGAAAAGGAAGCCAACAGGGACTCCAGGGTGGAAAAAGAATAGAGGAAATATAATGGACTTATTGTTTCAAGGGCTTTCCCCAAGAAATATATTAATAGCCACAGGAAAAGACTAGATTCCACTAAACATCGTATTTACTTACCAATGACCATGCCCACGTTCTCTATTTTTGTACTCTTCCCTCACACCTCTCTCCTCTAGTCAAAATGCAACATAGACTTCAAGGCTTGGCCCAAAGGCTTTTTGACTTACATTAATTTATTCATACATTTAATCAATACAGGTTGAATTCCAACTCCGAGCCAAACTCTGTGCTGGGTGCTGGTAATGTAGTAGTGAGCAAGAGCGACATTGCATCAGATTGAGAGGTTTGCCCAGGGTTCCCCCTAAAGAGGGTATTTGTCCCCTCTCACCACTCCCATAACTGTTGTTGCTGCTGTTACCATAATTGCCCTTATGTCTTTTGCCTTTTTTAAAAGTCTGTAAATCAGTGTGACCAACTCATCTCAGTTTGCTCAGGCCTTACTGGTTTTAGCACTGAAAGTACTGTGTCCTGAGAAACCACCCAGTCCCAGGTAAATCAGAACAGTTAGTTGCTCACTCCGCTATTACAATATCAATGCCAGAAGAGCAACAAAAGTATTCTTTGTAGAAACTCACGTCCTCATTCATTCTTTAAATATTTATTGCACACCTAATTCTTACACAGTTGCAGTTGGTGTTTCTATTGGATGTCACCAGCCCATGTCTTTTTCAACCTGGCATTGCTAGGCGCTAGCACAGCCTCTGCCCATGAACCAACTTAATTTTTATGCAAACACCATGTTGATATGAGACACATTGTAAGTTTGTGCAAAACAATTTTAAAGTAATTTTTCTCCAAGTTTTAGACAGAGATCTCCGAATGACTCGTTTGGAGTGATCAACAAGTAACAAAATCCATTAACCACCCTCCTTCCCTCCTGTTCTCCTACCAGTCCCTCCAGCACCAGGAATCACTCAGCCGTCACAGCAGCCTAAGGGATGAAACTTACATACAGGCAGCTACCAGAGTGCTCCAGTCCTAGGAGTGTCTTCAGACACTCCTGCTCTCTAAAAATCTTCTGTTAACAGAGTTGGGAAATAAATCCCAGTAGCTTCCACCGATTTGTCATGGTCCTGGTAACCCAATAGACCAGACCCAGACTCACACAGCTGGTAGCCCTTCAGTATTAGCAGAGAGTTTCCATGTCCTTTCTCTTCCCCCACCCCACCACCCATATACAAACCTGAGATTTCTTAGTTATTCTAATACCCTCAACTGTGGCCAGAGTAATAAGATTTTAGGATTCTGGTCACTGACCTCTGAATCTGTCCCAATTTACCTCCCTCATAAAGTTCCTGAATCTGAACAGTTCTCCGGATTGGGCTGACTAGTAGGGTAGGTCTGTCACTCCCTTCCAGTCCATATTTTAGTAAACTCCTAATACTATAGCTTAAGATCTCAAACAGCTTTTGCTTTTTGTGTTGTGGTCCATCTAATCAGGCATCTGGTTCCTTTAACCATGGGGCGAAAGATTTCTGGCAGAACAGATGGATGGGTGCCTATGCAAATTCATAGGTGGAGGGAGCAGGATAAAGATTGCTAAAACCACAAGAGAATAAAGACAACTTATTGGGGTGAATAAGGCCCCTCCCAAAGTTATGACCACCTGGAACCCCAGAATGTAGTGTTATTTACAAAGAGTCATTGCAAATGTAATGAAATAAGTTAAGATGAGGTTCTATTGTATTAGACTGGGTACTAAGAGCTGATGTCCTTTTTTTTTATTGTAAACAAATGGGATACATTTTGTTTCTCTGTCTGTACATGGAGTAATTTATGTGTAATCATAAATTTACATAGGGTAATGTTGTTTGATACATTGTTATTTTTCCCTTCCCCCCACCCCTCCCACCCCTCTTTTCCCTCTATACAGTCCTTCCTTCCTCCATTCTTGCCCCACTCCCTAACCCTAACTCTAACCTTAACACTAACCCCTCCCACCCCCCATTATGTGTCATCATCCACTTATTAGCGATATCATTCGTCCTTTGGTTTTTTGAGATTGGCTTATCTCACTTAGCATGATATTCTCCAATTTCATCCATTTGCCTGCAAATGCCATAATTTTATCATTCTTTATGGCTGAGTAATATTCCATTGTATATATATACCAGTTTCTTTATCCATTCATCAATTGAAGGACATCTAGGTTGGTTCCACAATCTAGCTATTGTGAACTGAGCAGCTATGAACATTGATGTGGCTGTATCTCTGTAGTATGCTGATTTTAAGTCCTTTGGGTATAGGCCAAGGAGTGGGATAACTGGGAGCTAATGTCCTTTTAAGTAGAAAAATCAGAGGAGACTGTGGGCAGAGGAAAGACATGTGAAGACACACAGGGAGAGCACCCTGTGAAGATGGAGACACAGATTAGTGCTTGACTGCAAGCCAAGGGATACTGAGGAATGCCAGCAACCACCAGGATCTGGGAAAAGACAAAGAAGGATTCTCCCTTAGAGTCTTCAAAGAGTGGATGGCCTTCCAATATCTTGATTTTAGACTTTCAGGTTCCAAAATGGGGAGGGATAAATTTCTGTCTTTCTAAGTAATTTGTTATGGCAGCTCCAGGAAACCAATGCACACATATGAAATTTTCATTCTTCCTTTTCTAAATTTATCTTAAAAGTATGCCATGCGGTTATTGGAAAAATATTCAACAAAAGGAGAAGACCTGGCTCATCTAATAATTTCATACTCACTATCTGTGTGACTATAAATAGCAACCTCAGTTCTTTGATCCTCAGTTTTATCATTAGCAAAATAGGAATACAAACATATAACACAAAGGATAGTTTAGGAACAAAGAATGACAAGTAATGGGAAAGTTGTACAAACTATATCACCTTTTCAGATATCCATTATTTGATTGTTTTTCTCTCTTTTCTTCTTAAGTATGTTTTCTAGAGATTGTCTCTTTTATTTTTCCTCCAAAAGGATCAGTTTATAAATTTATTTATGAATGAATCAACTATTATGTTAACTTTTCTAATTCACTTTTTATCCTTTTCTTGGTTTTGATGCTTGTTTTCTAAATTCTTAGTTATACGTTTAGTTGATTTATTTTCATTTATTCTTATTTTTAAGTACAAACATAAAACTATGAATTGAGCTCTGACTATGGCTTTGGCTGTGTGGACTTTAGCAGATTGTCATATCTGGTACTCTCATTCAATTTTATTTTTCCTAAATAGTTTACAATTGTGTATGTAAAAAAATTCTTCTTTGAGTTACTATTAATATCATCCTATACTCTCAGTATTGTGTTTCGGCTTTACTGATCCGGGAGCACTTATTGTTCTTGTTATTATTATGGTGCTGAAGATAGAAAATCGAAATTTTTTGTAAACAGTTTTCTCTCTGCCCTCTTTCAAAGACACATACATAATGGCTGTGAGCCTTGAAGGAACTCGAAAACCTGTAATGTACATGTTTCTCATCATGAAAACTTCAGTCACAGAACATTAGCAGTTTGAGGGGTTCAGACATTTGTCAATCACTAAAATGTGTTCATATCTTCCTCCTATTTCACCAAGAACTTTCAAAAATTCAATAACTCACTGAAAGAGGGAGAACTACCACCACTACTTGATGGTCAAGGCCTTGGCTTATGAATTATGTGCCGAGGGTTATCAGTTTTTCTTTAAGACTTAGCACAAGGCCCAATTTCTCTCTGAAATCTTCACAAAACACCTCAGCACTGAGGAATCTCTGCTTTCTCAGATCATATACTTTGCCCACAAGCCTAGAACTTGGCTTAGCTCTGGCTCCCAAACTAGACTATAAGCTCCTTGAGAGTTAGGCCATGTTTTATACTTCTTTTTATCCTTCTTTATACCCCTAGCTTCTCACCTCTTGAATTAAACAGTCAAACTACAAATCCCATGATCATTTGATTGCAGTTCTTGTAGGATGTTTTCTAAAAGAAAATGTGACTGTAAAATTTAAGGTTTGAGGTTTTCAAGCAGGCAAGTGGTAAAATCAAGAGCCTTTTAAGAACCTTTTAAAAGGTTGAGGCTAACACCTTGGGTGCATGCTTTGAGGAGAAGAAATATTTCCAACGTTAAGGAACTACATTTTTGGACACTGAAGAAGTAAAAAATGACAATTGATATTCATCCAGCTAGAGTTACCAGAGGGCTCATGTTCTGCCAAGTGTAGTGGTGATGGCAGTGGATCCAAAGTGATTCTAATGTTAATGTCACATCCCTGTGAGATACTTCACAATTCACCAAGCTCTCTCATGGGTGAACTCACTGGATGCTTGAGGAAAACCTATCAGGGCGTGTTAGGTACCATTATCCTCATTTTGGAAAACAGGTGTTGAGGGTTCAGAAAGATTTGCTAACCTGCCCAGGGTCCCAGAGCTGGTAGGCAGCCAGAGTAAGAGCAAGCCCAGATCTTCCCATCTCCCGTCCCACAATCTTCAGGCCACCACTACCCTAAAGGGACTCAGGAACACTAATAATGAATCTCAGCACTCAATTCTCAGCTGTAACAATCAGATGTTCACCCATGGCAGACCCTTTGGTTCCCCACCCCCATCCCGTGGTGCTGGGGATTGGAAGCCCAGTCCTTCCGCATGCTGGGCAAGCACCCTCCGAGATTAGGCTGTATTGTCAGCAGAGAACCTTTGGATATGCAGAAGCTCAGAGAAAAAAAGAGAGTCCTGCCCACAAAGAGCTCATAGACATGTAACCCACTAAGTCCAATGCACGCAACAAATCCTATCTTCCGTAAGTTCTACAAGAAAATGAAGTTAATAAGGCTAAGAATAAGTGACGTTATGCAGCACTTACTACATGCCAGTTTCTGTCCTGAACACCCTGCATGGGAATTGGGTAACAACTTAAGTCATTTTAACTTATTTTTTTTTTAAATAAAATCAGGGATTGTTATCTGGACAAAAGGAAGAATATTTAAAATTCAGTTTGTCTAAAGTAACATACTAGAGAAGCAACTAACCATCTGGGAAAATCAGAACCAAGGAGTAGATGTTGGAGCTAGTTCCTAGAAAATAATTAAGGGTCACAGATGGGGAGGAAAGAACATGATAGGCAACCCAAGAGCACTTGCAAAAATTTGGGGGGCCTGGACAAAATGAAAGGGAGAAGCAAGGATGGCAGGAAGTGCCCTTTGGGCAGCCAGAGCCAGCACCCAGAAGAGGGCAAAGTGGGGGGTAGCATCCAGCTGGAGAGCTGCAGAGGGGTGGGGCGCTCCTGCCTGACCCGGCCTCAGGGTGAGGCACTGAGTTTCCAAGGCTATTTGTTTGTAGGTTACATTTTTCCTGAACAGAATCCAAATCCCTTTGTTTTCACAGACAGCACCATAGTTTCCAAAGAAAAGAAAAAATGACTTCGTGGGCCAAGGGCTTTCCCTGAGAAATATCCTAACGGCTGTAGGCCAGTCCCTGGTTCCACCAAGCACTGGACTCAGGGAACAACAAAAGCAACGGCAGGAACCTTGCTCAGCCTCTGCAAGAAGGTGGTATTTGAAGACATTCCTGGGAGAACGTTATATACAAATACTGTGCCCTGTGGGCTCTGCCCCAACCAAACCCTCCCACTTGAGGCTCCAGAACATGGCATGCAGGCCTTCCCGGCTCCTTTCCCTTCCTTCCTGTTTGGCACTGTCCTGCGCTTCCTGCAAGGCCAGCCTGGTAATTCAGCACCCCTTCTCTCCTCTCACTTCTGCCCTTGGTGTCCTCACCCCTCGCTGAGCCAGTGGTGAATCAAAGGTGGAGGAAAGGAATAGTGTGCCCAGGTGCAGGTAATAAGAGGGTGCATTCTCTGCTGCAAACTGAAAACACACAACAACATTGAATGGGTCTTCTTTATTGTCACCATGTGCAGGCCATTCTGAACAAGGTCAGTTAGGAAGTGTTCACAGGAATGGACACCAAGCATTCCAGCCCTGACCTTGCAGTACCATATCCTCCCTGGTACTGTAACCAAGCAGAGGGCTGCTCTTGTATACATGACCACTTCCTGGGTCCAGGAATGGAAGGGAACCTGGGTGCAGTCTCTAGTCGGGCAATGGTCACTCACTGAAGGCCTACTGTGTGCTCTACCATACCTGCCATTATCTCCCACCTTTCCTGGCAACCCCAGGCATAAGCTCATATGCTTCTATCCCTCTCTATTCTGTTATTCGTCAGAAGGGGAAACTAAGTCTTGGAGTCACTCTATGATTCATTCAAGCTCCCAACATGGGAAGTAGAAGAGGGACATCCCAACGCAGGCCTCTGTGACCCAGAGTCTGCTCATTCTGTGCTGTAACACCTCCCCTGTGAGCCACCAGCCCTGTGCCTGGAATGGTATGTCTACTCATTAGTTCAAGGGGCTAGGATTGCAAGCTGCGTGTCCGTTCTTCCAGGAGTGCACAGATTGTTGGAAAGAGGAACTCTGAGGTGGGTCTCATTGTTCTGAGTCACAGTGCTCAGAGAGGTTAAGTATCTCACCCACGTTCACACAGCAGCTAGTAGCCAGTAAAGCAAGACTTTAAGCGGAGGCCAATCTGACTTCGAAGCACTTGTTCTGTTCCAGCAGCACCCTAAGGAGAAGGGTGTCTTATTAGGGCTTTCTTAGGGACTAAGAATCTATAATGACCAAGAGAACAGGAGGAGGAAAATAAGAATCCCTTATTGCTCTTCTGGTGCTTTACAGTTTATGAGATGCTTTTCTATTCATTAATCTCACTAAATGGTTGAATTTGGCAGGTGGGGATCATTTCCACTTAGAGATGATAAAACTGGAGGGTTTAGTAAAGTCATGCGATGTTCTGGAGATTTCGCAGAGTCTGGAGTGACTTTATCACACATCCCCACACATCATCAAAGGTAATAAACAGGTACATTTGCACAGCACCTGAGTTTTAGAACAGCCCAGACAGGTGAACTGGGCAAGTCTGACACCGCCCACCCCCTACATCCAATTTGCATATAAGGAATGGAGAGGGTAAGGGATGGACCCAAGATGGGGTCCTGGGACTGGAGCTCAGGCAGCAAGCATAGAGCACACATTCCCTCCAACATGTGACAGGAAAAAACTCATTTCTTCAAACTCAGGCAGGGCTACTAAACACCTGGGGGTGGGTCTGTCCCTAAAAGATGCCTCCCTCCTACTAAAAGCCCTCAGATCCCCACCAACACCATTCACAAATCTTGATATTACAACTCACTCTCTCAGACACTCAAGGATGCTTTGCAATGAAAATTACAGATCGTCGACTCCACCCCGATGCTCTGGCCTCCTGGATGGACCCCCGTTATACATATTCTCCTCTCCCTCACTCTTTTTCAATGTTCTCCTCCAGTTCTTAACAAAGGTATAAAATTGCTCCGCTGCAAAATGAATTTCAAAATTTCTGCGCCAAGACCCTATAATTTCAAGGAATCAAGCAAAGTAAAATCTGAGTGACTTACAAAGCAAGAATTTCAATTACACATCGTCTGGTCAAAATTGGTTTGGATCTGGAAAAAATAGAAGTTATCCTCTTCATTGTTTCAGAGACTTTGTGGGCACACGGTAAGACCCCGGAAAGAACGGGGAGTGTAGTGGGAGAAGTCTAGGTCTCCTAAAGCAGAGAATTGGGGTTCAGAGAGGTCACAAAGCTTCTCATACAGGTGAAAAAGAAGGTGGACTCTGAATCCAGATCATTCCACTGCTTTCCTGCCCCTTTGGAGTAAAGCTGCTCTCAATGCTGAGGAAGAGAAAAGCCAAGAGGCCGCTGCTGCCTAGAGGCCCAGGCCCCTCGCCATGCTTGGCTGTCTCCATCCTATAATCATTACAGTGTAATGAGTGCTACGTGAAGAAGGCCCAGAGGCGGACGACCTTCAGCCTGACTGAGTCAATAAAACTTACCTCCCTTGGCCTCTTATTTATGAAATAAAACCTTTCCAGAGAAAGATTGTCAGGGCAAAGGCTTGGAAACTGGGAGATCTGCAACTGTAATCCCGTGAGCAAGTTTCCATGTTACCTGTGATTCAAGGAACTCTCTACCTCACAAACCTGCAGTAGCTCCCTATTTCTTCAACAAGAGGACCATTGTCCATGAGAGGTTCAGTCTAGACAAAACTCAATACCATTAAAATAATCTGACCGTGGCATTGCGTGTGGAGGGTGAGGTGGCCAAGGCGGACAGAGGTGATTAAGAGAGACAGATGTGGAAACAACATTCAAGTGTTAGCAGATGCCGGGAGATTTACATAGGGAGGCTTCCTGGAGGAAGCAGCATCTCAGGGGACTCTCAACAAACAGAAGCTCACCGGGGGAAGGAGGAGCAAGAACAGTCTAGACAAGAGGCACAGCCTGTGTGAAGCCTGGAAGGATGATTCTGTGGGAACTGGAGGTGCTAACCTCCTCCTGAAGCACTCTGCTGAGCTGGGGCATGATGGGAAGCCAGGCTCAGCCTCCTCTGAAGTACATGACTAGGAGGAGAGGCAGGAAGACTGGCAGCTGTCCAGCGGGCCGGTGGAGGTGAGGAGCGGGAACCGGGCTCTGGGGAGGCTTGTTTTGTTTAAAGAGAAAATACTGAGAACGTGGTACCCCTCTTTGATTTGCTTTGAATGGTGATATTTATTTTGAATTTGAAATTCATTAAAAGAAGCTGTGAAGTTTTCGTTTACCTAGGGTGACTTGGATTATAAAAGAAGCAGAGAAACCTTGGCTGAGGTGATCCTAAAATCCCCTCTGATTCTCTCTTTCGTTCTAAGATGACCAACACCTGGACCTGCAGAAAAAGCAGAAAGGTGTGGTGAATCAGACGCCAAATTCCACCTCAGACCGCCACTTAATCCCGGGCAAGTTAATGAACTTGGAGTGTCCGCTTCCCCTTCCATAGAACCTGTTATTTTCTTCACAGGCTTATTTCAAATAATGGATTTGCAGGCATTTGGCACATAGTAGGTGTCAGCTGAGTTTAAAAAGTCCTACAATGTTCCATTTGTATCCCAGGCCCTAGTCACAACAGTTTCCCTAGGAATCTTTACCCTGGGCTGGGCCTTCTCCGTGGGCTCGTTTACAAGGGGCCACTAACTGATTTAATACTCTGTTGTCAGTGGAGTTCCCTGAATTGCCTCCAGGCCGTTTTGACTCTCAGAATATAGCCACATGAATGATGGGAACTCAGGGTATGCTGCCTGGAACCACACCAGATTTAAAATCTTTTAAAATTTAAAGCTCTTTTTTTATGACTTTGGAAACCTACCCACTGCATATTTTAATTTCCAACCGTTATGCCCTCTGCCTTACTTTCCACATTCTAACTCGATGCTTCAGATGCGAAAGCCAAACTTGATCATAACATTTAAGCAACGAATGTAACAGCAGCTTACATTTGAACTACAGAAAGATCTACAGTCTATATTCAGTAGCATGAGCCACTTACAGCAAGAATTATCATAGGACCCCAAAGAGGGAGGGTAAGAGAGGGAGAATTCTGGGCCTTTGATGCCATAGCCATGAGCTGTTTTGGAAATGATTAAGTGATAAATACAGTAAATTCACCCTCAGTTCTGGGAACCCCACAGTGCAGACAGTAATTCTTAGAGGCAGAAGCAATTATTATTATTAAAAGGTCTAGACCTTAAGCATGTGCTGTTTCAGTCTATTGAACCGGAAGATCACAAGCCCAGAGGAGGAGGAGCCCAGGTACATGGAAGATTTACTAGACACCCCTAAAAATCCTCCCCTCCACACTCCACCAAGAATTGCAACTGGACTCCTCCCTCGCACCCCCCAAAAAACACACACACAGGAAGGACAATAACAATGTTGAAGGCCTACTATTTGCAAGGTCTTATCATCTAAAACATAGGAAAGTGCATACAGTGCTTAAGCCTACCTAAAGGATGCCAATAAACTCAGAGCCCCTGACTATGTGAGAAGGTGGCCCTGTGTGCTGTCATTTTGGCTGCATCCCCATTGTCTAGCATAGTGCCCCATACATTCTGTAGGGATTAGGAACACCCTACTTGGTAGCTGTGTGACCTTAGATAATTCACTTTACTTGTGCCTCAGTTTCCCTTATGCAATGGGATATTAGTAAGATCTTGCTCACACCATAACTGTAATTAAATGAGCTAGGAAGTGTACAGTGCTTAAAACAGTGCTGGTAAATAGTCTAAAAGCTGCCAACGACATCACTGGTGGACTTGCCTGATGCTGGCCAGCTTATCCAGCCTGCCACCACCCTGTGACGTCAAGAGTAGTGAAGCTCCCTTTCCCAGGTGGGGAAACTGAAGAACGCACACCTGCCCGGGTCATCCAGTTCTTAATTGGCCTGAGATTCCTACTCAGACCTGTCTAACAATAACAGCGAAACACAGAATTTAATTAGTTTTTTAAATATCCTGGCCCTTTACAGATAGGCATACATTTCTCTCAAAACAATTATATGAGGTAAGTGTTGCTAACCCCCATTTCAAGGATGCAGAAACTGAGACCGAGAGAAATTAAGTAATTTTCTCAAAGCCATAGAGTTGGCAAATATCAGGTGATGATTGAAATCTGGGTCAGAGAACCTGGTTGTGTGCCATGCGCAAAGAGAGGGTCACTGTCTCCGATGGAACCTGAAATTTATACAGCTGAGGTTTATTTCTAACCTCTACAGGGGTTAAGATCCCGGGGCCGCCTGAACTGAGGCGGGTATAGCAAGCCTAGGACAGGGCGTGGTCTCCGGGGTGGCAGCGTCCAACAGGAGAACAACTGGTGCACTGGGTCGAGGGAACACTGGCGACGCCCCGCCTACGCCGCCTGGACTGGGCGCCCACCACCCTCTCCAGCGGGTCGCCCGCGCGCCCCTTTCGCTTTTAGCCCCAGATCTGGTTGCAGGCGGTTGGTTACTCAGAATCGCTCCCACTTGGTTGGCTGCGTGACAAAGATCAGAGGAAACCTATTTGAGAACACCTCTCGCTCCAACGGAAAACACCCCAAGATGGGAGTCCGGAAATCTCCGTTCTCCGGGGCTCTGCCGCTGGGGTCTGCGGGACCCGGTCCCAGCCTCAGTTTGCTCCTCTGTGCCCAGGCGTCAAGCATGTTTCTGCTTGGTTGTGGGAACTGCCTGAAATGTCTTGAAAGTCTATTTCAGCTAAAATAATTGAGAGTTTTACAATCTCCTCAGTTATTGTTTCAATACGAATTTATACTTTTCTATTTTAAAAGAATTTAAGCTGTCACCCTGGAAAATTAGCCTGTGCTTTATCCTACGCTTTGGTTCCCAGTTTGACACACCCCAGGAAGTTCTAGAACTTCCCTTCCCGCTTCCATTGGTGTGTTAATCTGTGACTGTTGCGGACGTATTTTATTCTTCCCCGTTAGTACTTTTACAATCTCACTGATGACAGGTGGAGCAGAAGACTGAGTTTTGCCACCAGACGTTGGGTTAGAATTTCTTGTTCTGCATTTTCTAATTTTTCTTTTTATTTTATTTTTTACCTGCAGGACCTTGGCCAAAGCATTTTAACCCGCTGAACCCCAGTTTCCAGTCTATAAAATGAGGTTAATGGAGACTTCCTGCAGGGTTGCTGATAGAATCGGGATGTTATTATTTAGGGTCTGCCACGTACTGGGTGATCAATGGATGAGGGTGCTTGGATGGCCTGAACCTGGAGTTCTCCCTGCTTCCCCACCCCCTACCCCAAGAGCTGCTCCCTGCCTGGGTTTGAGAGCCTGGGTGTGGCCGGCTCCCAGCCTCCGATTCCTGCTCAGCAGAGGCACCGCTTGCCGCCTCCCCCGCAGGCCAGGCGCTGCGGGCGGGACCTGTGGCGACCTGCAGGCGGAAGGCTCTAGCTCTATTTACACAAAGAGCTGCGGAAGGAGGCTGGCCTTGTATGGATGAAATGCTGGCGGGCCAATGGGGCAGGCAAGGAGAGGCAGCCTGATAGGAATCTGCGAAGAAATACATGAATGAAAGATTGCACTGAAATTCCTCCCGTGATCACAGAAACGACCCAAAGTTGACTTTCGAATCCTCCCGCACGCACCATCCTATTTGATAGACAGGCAAACTGAGCCTTAAATGACTTTCGCCAGACCAGGCCACCTGCCTCCTAGACCCCGCCTTCCTAGGGCCGCCTGAAGGGTGCGACTGCAGGGTCGGGAGTGAGATCTGGGAGGAAAAGAGAATCTCGCTTTATTGCGCACCTACTATGTTCCAGGCACCTTTCCTATGTTATTTCAATCTCTTGACGTTTTCGAGTAGGTATTCCCATTTTTCATCTTGGAAAGCTCTGGGTCGTTCATATAGGTGAAGTCACTTGCCTAAGAACACAAAAGCCTTTAGGTGGAACAGCTTGGAGCCAAACATACTTCTATCCGGGCCTCCTTCCACCCCACTGCGTTGCCCAAGGAAGGCACAGGGGTAAGGCAGAAAATGAGGGACTCCGGCGTCAGGACAGCGGCGCGATTGCCCAGCACCTGTGTCCCCAGCACCCTTCACCTGCCGACTGGATAGCCAAAATCTCTTCCAGTTCTACCCGTCTGCTGATTCCCTGTAGCCACGCCCGCTTGCCTGATTTAGCAACCGGAAGTCGTACGTCCGGCGACCGCTGACCCAGAGCCCCTAGTCGTGGTATTGCCAAAGCCAGTGTCGCCCTGGGGGACGTACAGGTGTGCCCAGGGCGTGCATTTCTCCGGCCTCCGCCGAGATCCCCGCTCCGCATCCGGTCCGAGAGCACTGGAAACTGGTCCAGCTGCTGCGTTCCCAGCAGGGCCCCGCCCACGCCCACCTCGCGGCGGCCCCGAACAGGTTTCTTCACTTTCCCTGGCCGGACTCCTGCCCGGGGCGAGGAAGGGAAGCTGATTGCTCAATGTGCCCGAGGACTGTTCTGGTTCTCAGGCGTACTATCCACCAGACAATCAGTCAGGTGGGCCCAACTCTAGCCACCCGAACGTCCTCCTGCACGCAAGGCCACCCAGCAGATCCTTAAAGGTCTTCTAAGGACCTGCGCTCTGTGCTTAGAGGGTCAGCAGCAGGTCCCACTTGAAAGTGGACTGAATGGTATTCTATTCGCTCTGGATCCATCAGATGTGAAGGGTGCCATAGGCCAGTTTCGGATTTGCCCCAGGGCGGTCACACTGACCTGTCACTGGACTTCTATCACGCATGCGCCCAACAAGTTTGCCAAACATTCCCAAAAGCTCCAGCTTATTTGTTTTAGAAGGCTGGGTCAAGAGTACAGCTTGGGTAGAAAATCCAGGCAAGTGACAGAAATAATTTATTCCCAAATTTATACCCCATTCCACTCAGCCCTGGGGATACCAGCATGACACACATACAATCCCTGCCCTCAGGAATCCCAGCCTGGAGAGGAGTCAGAACCCATACCTGGTCATTTTAATATGTGGAATGTGCCTTTTCCCACGGTGCATCTGGGAGAAGACCCTAAACAGGTGAAGCCAACAGTCTGGCGCCATCAAGAAAGTCTTTCCCACACTTCAAACACTGACCCTTTCCTTCTTTCCATCTTTCCACAGATAGTGTTGGAGTACCAACATCATGCTAAGAACCCAGCGAGTGCTAGGTAGCTTTCAGTGAAGAGCAAGTCATGGTGTCATGGTATGGTGGTTAAAATGTTAGATCTCTGGATACAGTCACTTATTCTGTGCCTGTGGGTGATTCACACAATCTCTCTGGCCCTCAGTTTCTCTATCTGTAAAATAGGAATAATGGTAATATCTGCCTCATAGAACGGGGCCTGACCCAAAATAGGTATTCATGAGTGCAATCCACTGTACTGTTTTCTTGTGGTTCACTCACTTCTAATCCTTACTACAACTCCATGTCATAGGTGGTGCAGGTAACCTTATACCCATTTTACAGATGAGAAATCTGACCCAGACAAATCAGCCCTCTGACCCACGACTGGTAAGTTTTCCAGACCAGGCCCCTGAGCGGGATGGCCTTCTGAAATGAAGGGATATTATGATTTTCACCTGCCCTCTGAAACCCCAGATGACTGGTTGGGGTCAAACGTCTGGGAGACTTCCTCCAACCAAAATCCTGTTGACTACACGAAAACACCAGCCAGGGGGTACAGACAGCCACGCCCTCACTCACTGGGTATGCTCCAACTTGCTAGGAATTTCTTTTTCAGGAGCTACACTTTACAAGGGGGAACATGCTAATTGGGCACCTACTATGTGCCAGATACTTCCCTAGGCCTGCTTTGGGGGTTAGTTCATGTTATGTGAACCACCCCATGTGGGCAGGAAAGGAGGAGAAAAGAATCAACTCCTTTCTTTGCTCTTCATAATAAAATGTCACACAGGAACACAGAACCCTGAGTAGTTTCTAAAATGCAAATATGATCATGTTACTCCAATTCCCTTGCTTCCCACAGCCTTCACAAAGCCCTCACTGCAGAAAGGCGTACTCCGCCAGCCACATCAGCACATCTGCTGCACGCTCCTGCCTCCTGGCCCTTGATGTGCAATTTCCCTTCCTGGAATGCCCTGCACATCCCCCTGCTCCTTCCACACTTTTACTTACTTGGTTAAATCCCATTCATCCTTCAGTCCTCAGATTGAAACATCACCTCTCCCAGGAAGTCTTCCTGGTTCACTCAGTCAGGGTGAGGCTCCTTCTAGACTCTGCACTTCCTACACCCTAAATAACTACTTAATGGTATATTCCACTAGATGGTGAGCTCCTTAGGGGCAGGGACTGTGTCCTGTTTCCTGTGTCCTCACCACCAAGCATGTTGTGGTTCAGAACAAACAATAAGTATCTAATGGGTGGATACAGAAAGGTTGGGCGTAAAAGTGATTCCCATGTTACAGAGGAGAAAAGCAAGTCTTAAAGAGGTCTCAACTACGTAAGGTGACAGCTGATTAGTCAGTGAGATAAGTCAGAGTTAAATCCCCTAAATCCACTCAGTCCTGTTTCACCATTTCATCAAAATAATACAACTTCCTTCTAAGCTCTCTCATCAAATTTGTCTTATCACTGTCTCTCAATATTGCACAGAAACGGGACCGGAGTCCTCATAGTGCAATAATTGTAAAACCAACTGTCAGGCCCATAGTTAGTTTGAGGTGTTGGTTTTAGGTGCCTGAGACACATCATACCTCAAGATGTCTTGTAGAGGCCACCACTGTAACAATTTTTTTTTTTTAATGGATAAGGAAGTTGGTTCAGAGAGGTTAAGTGATTTGCCCAAGGTTCCATAGCCTTCAAATCTAAATCAGTCTCCAAATTCTGAGCCCAGGTTTTTTCTGCCCTGCCATGTAGCCTCCTGACCGTGGCATCTGAAGTCAATGCTTGTGTGGCCATACACTCCAACTGGACCCCAGATCCCCGTCTAAGGGGATTCAGATGAGATTCCATAACATCTAAGGGTCTTTTGGGCTTTGCCCAAATGTTGTGCTAATACTGGCATTTTTCTCTGGCCACTATTCCCTTCTCTCCTTGGATTTCAGTATCTGTAATGGATCCATCTCTGAGAAAGGGATCTGGCATGTGAAGCCATCCTTGTTCCCAGTAAATGGCCCCCTTGAGAACCGGGCAGGTAGGGGCAGATCCTCCTATGCACAGGTGTCTCAACAAACTATTTAGCAATTACACACCCCCTTTACTGGAACTCCCACGGTCTTTCTGGACTCCAGGAAACTGCTCCCAACTCTAGCTAGGGTCACCCCAAGAGCTTCCTTAAGGTGCTTAGATTGGTTTATTCATCTAACAAAAACCTGAGCACCTGTGACACGCCTAATATCATTCTTTTGGTTAACAATGTTCCCCATGGAGCCCTGGACCTTCTCCTGCTATCTCAGATGATGGAGTTCCCCTGGACAATCTCACTGTAGCCTAGAAGTTCCATGACAGCAGGGTCTTCCACCCTGTATCTATTATGTGATACTGTGCCTGGCACAAGGTAGGCCCTCAATAAATATCTGCCACTAACTCAATTGCTAAATGTTAAATGATGCATTCATTTTCTACAAGTTGCTTCTAGTCCTTCATTTGGACCAAAGATTCATGGCATTTGGAGACAAGAGAGACCATGGAAACAAAAACAAGTTCTCTCACTTTAGAGAAAGGAAGACCAGCTCAGAGAGAGAGAGAGAGGGCTGGGCAGTCTGGTAGACCTCTGCCTCCTGACATGGGCGACTACCTTCGCTGAGCTGGGGCCCTGCTCCAACACCCTAGACATATTTTCATTTCATTCTCACACCAGGCATCTGGGGGGCTCAATGAGTGGGACAGGGGGAGCAGCACTATTGCCAAATGGGGGAAGAGAACATCACAGCGGAGGGCAGGGCAGCGCATGCCAAGGGCCAGATTCCCTGGATTTCTTCCCCACAGCCCACGCGGAGCGTCCATTCCGTGGGACCCCCTCCTCACACTGCTCTCTGCTTTGCAAGCCTTAAAGGAGGTATGAAATGACAGGCCATGGCATCTCAAAGACCCTTCTCTTTATCATTCATTCTGCTTCTGGAAGATTTGGTCAAACCCTCTGCTGGGTGCAAAGTTAGTTATTTAGGCAATCAGGGTTGTAATCCACTCTCGAAAGAGACTGATGGCCCCAAGGTTTGTTTCAAAGGCCAAATGTCCTCTTGCAACACTGAGGAAATGGTTTGCTTTCTTTGGTGGCTCTGAGTGAGTAGGGACCAGGGGTCTCTGGGAGACAATTAGTTTATCTCAAATCCCAGAAGTCCCTCTCAGCAATGTGTGCACCAGGTCTCCCTGACCACAGGTTCATCCAGGCAGAGGTCCCTGCCTTCCTTATATGATCGGTACATCTCCACGGTCACATTCTGTGGTGACAGGAACAGGGGATAGGTGGGAGATGTCATGAAGGAAGTTGGGTGGGAACCTTAGGAAAAAGCGAGGGAAAGTCACATGAGCAAGAATAACATGCTGTACACTCCTGATAATCACACTCCAATGACCTGGAATGAAGATTTCTATCTCTGTGGCACAGAAGTTCTGGAATGAAAACACAAAGCATTTCTTATTATTTTTTTTAATATATATTTTTTAGTTGTTGATGGACATTTATTCTTATTTATTTATATGTGGTTGAGAATCAAACCTAGTGTCTCACACATGCAAGGCGAGTACTCTACCACTGAGCCATGACCCCAGCCCCAGCATTTCTTTCTCTAAAAGAGAAGGGGTAGGATCAGTATGCCAGCATCCTACTTCATGAATTAGCGATAACTCACACATTTATTGCAAAATAGAATGTCCCACCAATAAACTTGAAATGCCAGTATGGCTACTGATGGGTCAGTGCTAGGCAGGAGCCTGGCTCTGCTCCTCACAGCCAATCACTTGGCCTCCAGGAAGTGTTTCCTGGGCTGGACAGAGGTGCTCTCAGAGACCCTTGGCAGGGCTTTTCAACAATTAAACGATGTCACAGGTGTAAAGCACCAAGCAGCACACCTGGCACATAGAGAATGCTAAACAAATATCAGCTCCCTTTACTAAAGAAAGGAGAGTGAACTATGCTTTGGAAATCAAATAGTCATGGAAAAACCCCAGGGCCCTAATGAAGTACAGTTCCCCAGGGCTAAACAGACCCATTTCCCAATAGTTGGTTTAAGGACCGGCCCTCACACCGTGGGACTAGCTTCCCACACAGCGGGTTTGTAGGCTTCCTTGCCTCTTCTCCTTGAGCCAGGCCTTGGCAGCAAAAGTCCATTTAGCCACTCAAAGCACAATCATTACAACTCGCCCAGCAGGATTCCCACAGGCCTGTTGGCATGTGCACACATATACTAAAAATGCATGCAATGCAGTGTAGCCCAGTAAAATGCATGGCCCCCTCCCACACATATCCAGGGAGATGGCATAGCGGGTAGAAACAGCAGGAGCCCTGGAGCTGGGCAGATGTGGGCAGATGTGGGCTATGTCCTCCTTCTAATAGTGGTATATCTTGAGCAGATGGCCATAAATATGTTCCTTTATCTGAAAGGCAATCATTACTATGTTTCACTTTCAGTCTTGGCATAAAGTTGAAATAATATAATGTATATAAAATAATGTCACATATGCTATAGGTGCTTCTGGTTATTCATTGCATGAAGTCACGAATTTGAAATAGGAGGAGAGAGGGAGAGCCCAACCGAGTTCACCTTCTTCATGCTGTTTTATCCAAAGCCATGACCTCTTCTGTGTCTAACTTCTTTGGCTATTCGCTTTTGACCCTAAGTCTTATGGTTTGGATACAAGGTCTTTCCCAAAAGCTCCTGTGTTAGTGCAGAACTATTAAGAGGTGAGATGATTGGATTGTGAGAACTACAACCTAATCAGTCCATCCTAACTGATGAACTGAGTGGGTGCTAACTGTGGACAGATGAGGCATGACCGGAAGAGGTGGGTCACTGGGGGCGTGCCCTGAATGGGTGCATCTTCCCTGTGGCCCCTTCCCCCACCCCTCTGCTTCCTGGCAACTGTGAGGTGAGCAACAACTTTCCTCTGCCATACCCTCTGCCATGGTTCCGCCCCACCTTGGGCCAGAGCAATGGACTCGGCCCACCAGGACTTAACCTCTGAATCTGTGAGCCAAAATGAACTTTTCCTTTTCCTCCTCTAAGTTGTTCTTGTCAGGTATTTTGGTCACAGGGACGAAAAGCTGACACAACAAGGCTTGACCTTAACTGGCCTTGCTGTAACGGACCTATTTTCAGTGTCTCAACAAACTGAGTAAGTGTGAATGCCATGTCTGTCTTCTCGGTCCTCTACCTCCATCCCAAATGCCTGGTGTCCCCCCCCAGGTAGCTGGTGCTTGCTGGAGGCCGAGAGACAATTGGATCTGGAGCCTCTTTTCACAACTTTAGCTCCTGCTCTCCTCCCTGCCTATTTGAGAGACTCGGGAACAGCTGACAGCAAGCAAGGGAACGGGGGATAAGGAGAGGTAGAGGGGAGCCACCAGAAAGGGTCGAGATTTTTCAGAGTGGAAGAGCACCGCAAAAAGAGAAACTCCCCCGGCCCTGGCTTACCTATCAAAGCATCTGGTAGAGGATGAGGAAGGCAAGGGAAGTGGCCCAGATGGGCGGGAGCTGGGAATCTATGACTATTTTGCATAATGCAGAGAGCTTTCTCCAGCTTTGTCCTCTGTCACCAGCACACCATCTTGGTGAGGCAGACACTGCTGACCCCCTCTAACGGATAGTAAAACCAAGGCTAAGAGAAGTGTGGCCAATTGCCTGGAATCGCATGGAAGGAAATGCCAGAGAGGGAGCTCCAAACGGAGTCTTCCTGCTCCAGATCTCAGGTTCTTTCTGCCATGGGGGCCATTTTTCCCCAGGACAAAGAAGAGAAATTCGAGTCCTGTCCTTCTTAAGCACCTCTATCCTGCCTCTCCTCTGCCAGCACCTGAGCCCAGACACCCTAAGCAATATCCACACGGGGGCTGCTCACTTTGTGATCACACATCCAGATGCATTTTTAGGACTTGTGTGCTTTTCTGTACATTAGACTTTAAAAATAAATAAATAAATACAATTGTAAAATTGCTAGAAATCACCTTTCTCAAACAGCTGCCATTTTTATTTTTAATAGATCTGGTCACATTACTCCCCTCCCTAAAGCCTTTCTATGTCTCCTCATTGCACTCTGGGTATCTTAACAGCATTCCAGCATTCTCTTGGGTCTGATCCCGTGTGTACCTCTCTGATCCCTAATTTGTAGCAAACCCACAGAGGATGGGGTTTCCTTTCTCACTCCTTCGTCCTATAACCCTTCCCCTTCTGGCATGTCCAGCTCCTGCTCCCTCACCCCTCAGGCCTCAGGTGAGACCATGCTTCCTCCAGGAAGCCCTCTCTGACCACCAGCTCTCCAGGGTGGCAGTGAGACCTGGAAATGCCCCACAGCTTCAGGGCCTCTCCTGAACTGGTCCTGCCCATTTCCCTGGTCTTCTCATCCGACTGAGAACTTGTAGGGCAGGGACGGTGCTTTGTCATCTCTGCTTCCCAGCACCGGGCAGAGAAAGGACTTAGTGGATGTCTCTGAAGCAAAAAAAGGAATAACTCCTCTCCCTACCCGCCTTCAAGTAGGCTTTGTTTCATTAATGCTTGCCTTGAAACTCTGGTTGCTCAGCTCTGTGCGTTCTGTCCCTTTCCCTAATTTGAAATGCTTGGTGGGCCCTTAATGGGTTGAATTGTGTCCCCAAAACATTATATCCAAGTCCTAACCCTGGACCATATTGGGAAATAGGTCTTTGTCTCAGGATAAGATTAGTGGGCCCTGTGTCCAGTGACTTATGTCCCTATTAGGAAGACAGGGAGATTTGGACACAGCCACACAGAGGGGAAGGCCATGTGAAGACAGAGCAGAGCTTGGGGTACTGTCACTGGTCCAGCAATACCAGGCAGCACCAAAAGCTAGGGGAAGCCCCCTGATGGAGCACAACCCTCCAGAGCTTTTTACCCTCTGGAACTGGGAGAACAAATTTTGTTGTTTTAAGCCACCAAGCTTATGGTGATTTGTTACAGCAGCCACAGGACACTAAAACCAGCAGAAATCATGCTCCTCACTGTCTCGATGTCCCACCCACCCACCACCCCTGAATCTTCAACCTCTGGGTGGACACAGTGGCAACTCCACGAAAACCTTTAAGAGGACCTGATTCAGGCCTTGTCACACAAACTATGCGTATTGTCACCTGGGTTGCCTATCCTAATGGCTGCACAGAGAAGGGGACTGGCATCTAGTGCTCACCAGGGGCACCTCTCCCCCTGCCAGGTCTCACTATCATTTTCTTCCAGCATTTCATGGAGAGGAACGCCTGTTCTCCAGGAAGGCCCACTGTACAAAGGAAGAAACTGAGGCCTGGGAACTTGAGAGCTCACTGCGAATAAGTGGTGGGGTGAGTCATGGAACCCTGGACTTCCCATGATTTTTGTCACTTCATGAAGCTAGCACGGTTTATGACTTGCACAGAATTGGGACAGGGAGGCTGAAGGGAAGGGAGAGAGGGTGAAAGGAGTGATTCAGTGTGCACATACGTTGTGCTTGTTTGCACAGTCTGGGAAGAATTAGGTAGCACACCTCTAACTTTCAATCTGTTGAGGCAGTGCTAAATTTAAACCTGAGTGATCTTTATCTGTGATCGATATATATCTGTATGAGCAAAGTTAATCACAGAGTAAGCTGCCAGGGGAATTCTAGACAACATTGCAACCGTGGTGCTAAGCACAGCATGAAAGCAAGCCTGTCTCTGCCACAGACTAGACACTGCTGCTCCTGAGGGCATGGGCGTGAAGGCGAGGGGGCCCTTACGTGGACACCGCTTCTCCTCCCCCGTCTCCCTGGTTTGGGTGAGATAACTGCTGGGCATGTCCCCAAGACCTGGAATCTCCTGGAGCATCCAGGCAGGCTCCTGTCTTTCATTGCATAAATGGAATCATGCACATTCATAAACACAGCAAATATTGATTGAGCACCTTCTAAGCCCCAGGGTCTACCGAAAACAAAGTCTGCTTTTATAAGCTCACATTCCACTCAGGGGAGAGAGAGCCGATAAAAAAAGTAAATGAATAAATGTGCAATATGTCACTGATAAATGAGAAGAAGAAAAATAAAGTGGAGGACTGGGAGTGAGGACTGGAGGTGTTATTTTTCTTAAGGTCATCAAGAAAGGCCTCCCTAAGAAGGTGGCACATGGACAGAGGCCTGAGGAAGTGAGAGGATAAAGTCTGCAGCTAATCCAGAGGAACAGAGCACTGTGAGTGTGAAAACCCCAAAGCAGAACCGTGCATGGAAAGTTCCAGTAACAGCCAGGAGCTCTTTGAGTCTGGCGCAGATTGAGTGAGCAAGTGCTAGGAGGTGGGGGAAAGAGTTTTCCAGAGAGTTCAGGAGAGCCTGAAGGCCACGGGGAGGTCACAGAGGCTGAGTGTGGGGGAGCCCCAGGGGAGCAGCACAGAGGGACACGAGGTCTGCACCAGGTCACAGAAGGACTGTTCTGCATGGCGAACTGAACGATGGAACCAGAGGGAGGCAAGGAGGCCGGTTATGAGACTGTGGCAGCAATCCAGGGGACAAAGGATGGTGGCCAGGATGGAGGGATGCAATCACAGCAGAACAGAGCTGACCACAAAGGAGAAAGAAGGAAGGGAAAGAAGAGAAAGAAAAAGAATGGAAAGGGGAAGAAAAAAACAGGGTGAGAGAAAGGAATGGGTTCTACATATCAGACAGGAGCTCAACCATCCATTATTGAATATGAGGCTCCAGAATGGAGAAGGGAGAGATAACCAGGCTTGCTGGATGTCACCTATGTGCCAACTGCTCTGCTAGGTCTTCACAAGTCCCACCTTATCACACATCAATCATTTGAGGTAGGAGTAGCAAGTCTCTATTGTAGAGATGAGGAATGTGGGGCTCAGAAAAGAAATTAAATATTTTTTTCCAAGGTCACACAGCCAATATGGGATGTTGCCCTCAGAATCAGGGCATTTTCTAAGTCCAAAGCCTGCTCTTCCCAAACCTCCTTCTGTCTGGGTGCAAAGAAATGTGTAGACATAGTTCCTGCCCTCAAAAATTCCCTTGGATCTACAACAATCCTATGAAGTCAGAATTTTTATTGTTCTTAGTTTTAGAAACAAGAAAACTGATTCCTAGAGAGGTTAAAGGACTTGCCCAAGTCATACAGCTTGTAAGTGGCAGAGCCAAGACTCAAACACTGGTCTACCTCCAAATATCTTAACTATTAACCTGTATCATCATAAAATGTAGTTGATTTGAGCTTTAGTAAAATATAACTTAAACCATACACACCAGTGTGTGAGTGTGTGTGTTAGCTTTCCATTACCGTAACAAATTCCTGAGATAAATCACCTTAAAAATTGAAGGGTTTATTTTGGCTCACAGTTTAGGAGGTTTTAGTTCATGACTGATTGGCCCCATTGTTTTGGGCTAGTATAGGACATCATGATGGAAGCACCTACTGGAGGAGGCCCATTCACCTCATGGACAGGACACAAAAGAGAGAGAAAGAGAGAGAGGAACGATTGTCCCAAAATCCCCTTCAAAGTCATGCCCTCAGTGATCCAAAACCTTTCACTAGGCTCTCCTTAAAGATTTTTCCACCACCTTCTAATAGTATCAAGCTGAGGACCAAGCCTTTTACACTTGGCCTTTGGGCAACATTCAAGATCCAAACTATAGCAGTAGGTATGACAGGAACCAAATCATCTAAGTCCATTGCCACTCCAAGGCTTCCTGGAAGAACACGCACACAAACACACTTACTGATATATACCTACACCTATAGATATGGGCACACCCACGAAGTATGGGAATACGCAGCATTCCAAAGTCAATTACTTCCTAAATTATCCTCTGTTATCTGGGTCTCTGGAAGTTAAGTCATTTGCCCAATTACAATGAATTGTCAAGGCCATTCCATCTCTTACCAACTAGTATACAGATGTAGTCTTCAAATTACCTCTTAAAAGTCAACTGGAAAACATTGTACATTTACATTTAATTTATGTTTAATTTCCTTCAGAAGTTCATGGAAGGGATGGAAGTTGGGAGGTTAAAATCTCAATTATTCATCCCTTAGGAACAGAGAACTCCACAGAACCACTGGTCCATAATTTAATTCCAAGCATTAGAAGAGTAGTCTCCTGTGGAGAGGAGTTGTGGGGTAGGGAAATGTGTAGAGACTAAATTTGTCCTCTGATAGTCTCTAGTTCTAAGCCTATTCCTACAGTCCCTAGCTCTGTGACACCAAGCAGGTGACTGAGTTCTCTTATAAACCAAATTAGGATAAGATAATACCTACTTCTGGGCAATCATGAGAATTATAAAAGATCCCTTAAATAAAATGTCAAGTGCACACTTGATGCTTAATAAGTCTTCATCCACCCTCCCTCTTCCTGTAAAGAGGCTGATGGAGGGCAAAGTTCAGAGGTTTGACCTTTCCCCTAAATGGTAGAGAGTCACTAAGTTCCAACCAATAGAACCTATAATTACTATCTTTGGCCACCACAGGAAGGAGTTTTTCTTTTTTTTCCTTAAAAAGGCCAATGTTTGCAGGCATAAAGGCAGGTCTGGGCATCATTGCCACGTTGCTAGGTGTTGTTAAGCCACCCACCTAGCCGCAGAGTGGGCAGCAATTAATGTAATTAGCACAGTGATGAGTGTCCTCCACAATGATAAACAGCTCAACCCTGCAAAACTCGACAAACCTGCTGCTCCCAGGAGGTTCCTGACCCTCAGCATCCACCTGGGGAGTGGTGTCCTGTAGCTGAGTAGAAAGAGACTGGCCTTGAGTCACATGGAAGCAAATGTAATCCTGTCTTTGCCAATTCTCAGCTGTCTGACTGAGGGCAAATCACCTTGCCTCTAAGCCCTAGTTTCCTTGTGTATAAAATGGGCTAACAGCATTCTCACAGGGATGTTATAGTTATCTTTATCACCACCATCACCATCATCCCAGCCCGAACCAGAGTACAGACTTGGAACTGCAGAGTACAGACTTGGAAAGGCCCATTTCTTTTTCTCTAGCTAAGTTCAGAGCACAAAGCACTGATCTAAGTGATTTTAGGGAAACTACTAGAGTTTGGGAATATTGATATTCAGAAAATAAGGGAGAAGAAGTACTCCCTGATTTAATTAACCATATAAGCTAATTTTATAAATAATTATTACAAGTGTTATCAGCAATGCTACCATTTACGCAAAACATAAGCACCACAGCAATCTGATGGTTGGTAATACAAACGTGAAGTCTGCTTAGAACTTTGGATCTAGCAATCCCATGTTGAGAATTAATACCCTTGCAAAAGAATTCAAATAATCCAAAAGTTAGAGTGTGTTTCACAAATATTAAGAATTCATAAATTCACCCAACTAGTAGTTGCCCAGCGCCAAAGTGTGAGGAGACACACTCAAAATCTTTATAGGATTCTTTAATATAAAAACTCTGAAAAAGGTCTGAATAAGGAGAGGAGATCAAGATGAGGGGGAGCCAGAGGTCAGGGACACTGATAGGCACAACTGAAGCATTAGCCTTGTGACAGCCCAGGGAGCCCAGCCCTGTGGACTCTTGGAAATAAGCACATGAAAGTGTTGAACAAAAAGAAATAAAGAAAATTGTCCAAGGACCTTGAGAGCGTCAAGCTGGAATATAACTCAGAGATTATCCAGCTTGCAAATCTTTCTATGGAGACCTTGTGACAAGAGAAGCTCCCTTAGCAAACATCTATGTGGAGAAAATGAGTTCCAGTAACAACAGTAAAGATTCCAGCTGTTAGCTGGCACTGCACCATTTCCTCTCTCCTGAGAAAGAGCGAAGTTGAAGCTGATCAAGGAGTAACGTGGTTTTTTTTTTGTTTTTTTGTTTTTTTTTTTGGTACCAGGATTGAACTCAGGGGCATTCAACCACTGAGCCACATCCCCAGCCCTATTTTGTTTTTTAGTCAGGGTCTCACTAAGTTGCTTAGTACCTCACTGTTGCTGAGGCTGACTTTGAACTCGAGATCCTCCTGCCTCAGCCTCCTGAGCCCCTGGGATTACAGGCGTGTGCCACTGTGCCCGGCTAAGGAATACCTTGAACCTACTCTCTTTTGTTTAATAAAACAGAGGTTAGTAGTCTATACTACCATTGAAAACCAGCACTCTGGCCCAAGTCTTGAAGGATAGAAAACCTGAGGCCCCAAGTGACCTATCTACCTGTCATGCTAGCAAATAAGGCTTGCTCAATTGGTATTCATTGAATGCATACCTGTGAATGAACAGGCAAACAAAATGACGTGACCAAGGTTGACCAAACTGTACATGGCTGGTACCATGTACTGATTTAAACTTAGAGATTGGGGATGAATTTAGACTGCAATACATAGAAATGTTTGCTCTTTATGTTTTCTTTCTTTAATTCATAAGAAATAAAACAGTGGCCCAGCACCCCTGGTGATGCAGAGTCCAGTGGGCAGGGCAGAGAGGGTCACAATGATGACCTGGTGTGGGAGCTCCAGAATCCTTGAAATATGGAAGGCGTCAGTGTTTGAAAGACATGACACAGTGCTCCCCAGTGACACTTGAACTGGTAGTGTAGGAATGAAGGTTCTATTAACAAAATTGGCCAAGTGTATACACTTCAGGTGACAGTCCTCAATACCTGGTCATTGGTGGCTTGCTCTTGCCTGGGATCGTCTAGTCTTTCCTCTCTACTTGGCATAACCCCTTAGATCACTCTCCTGCCAGTTTCAGCATTTATATTCTCAGGGGGTTCCTTTCTGTCATCCCCATCTTCCTTAAACCCAGATGGGTATTCAGACAGCTTCTGGGTCCACAGGCCCTATTGTTACTGAATTCCATGTGAGATACCAATTATCTGTTCAACTGGTTCAAGGAGGTACAGCACAAGAAAAACGTTCAGGTTATCGGTATTTCCCACTCAGTTCTTTACACCCATAACACTTATTATTGTTATTCTCTATTAACTGACTGATTTATTATCTATAGCAACTAAATACTAGCAATTATAGCTAATATGTGTTCAGCATTTACTCTGTCAAGTACTATTGCAAGTACATATCAATTTACTGAAATTCATAACTCCCTGAAATGGGTTCCATCATGAATCTTATTTTAAAGATGAGAAATGAAGATCCAGAGAAGAATTTGGCCAAGCTCATATAGTGAGCAAAAGATGGAGGCGAATACTGGACCCAGGCAATCGGGCTCAGAGGTTAAGCACTTAAGCTTTAAACAATACTGAAGCATCATGCGTTTTTCGTCATTGCTGTCGGTTACCACTTTCTCTCCAGACCTGGTAAAATGCCTGCCATGGAATAAGGATTTAGTAAACACTGGAAGGAAGAAAAGGAGGGAGTAGGCTGAGGAGAAGGATGTGCTGCTAGCTCCAACTGGGCTTCCTCCTGTGTGAAGGAGGGCTGGGACCCACCAGGCAGTCCCTGCCTCTTGCGGGAACAACAGAGCTAAGTGAGAGAGCAGAAGACAGAGCTAAGTGGGACAGTATCCCTGTCCTGGAGGAGTGCCTCCATCCCCACATCTCATGATGACCCCATATAAGGCCTGGACCTCCTCAATGGGTCCTGAGTTTCTCCTTGTCTACAAAGTTCACCTGTAATGCATCCATTCTGCACTTCCCCCTTAGAGAATTATAGATAAATATGACAGAGACCTCTCTCAAGGAGCTCACAGGCTAGTGAAGAAGAGGAACTGTGAAACTAAGGAGAATAGAGGACAGTATCTGTGTCAGGTTGGGAAGGGAGGGACAGTGGAATTCTCACTGAATTCCACCTCTGGGATTCACTGTATTCTGCTTATGAAGCTGGGACTTCAAGGAGAGCTGTGAACTGTCACCTGCATGTGTAGACAACTCTGCTCTAGCACTGACGCTGTGACCCATGTCACTGTAAGACAGGATAAGACTGATGACCAGAGGAATGACAGCAGAATAACATGCAAGCTGCTTGATTCTCCCCAGGTTGTTAAAGATTTGTTCCCAGGAGGAGAAGCAGTTGAACAGAAGGTACACTGACACAGTTGAAAGCAGTCACCACAGAAAAAGAGTGCTGGAGGTACTGGACGTGATGCCCTTCTACCTCCATCCACTCCTAGGCTGTTTGCCTACATGCTCTTTCTTGGAAGAGCTTCTTGCACAGTGCCCCTTGTCTTTGAGCATTTGTCCTTGCTCCGTGACTCAGCAGCTCATCCCTACCTTACTCTTCCTTCAAGCAACCTTCACTAGTTTTAAGGTGGCATCCTATAATAGTTGTAGCATGTATGTTTATGCATATTTAGTTATTTAAAGGTTAACAGGACTTTTTAGCTCTATTATTTTTATTAGGACATTTAGAGTTTTATGTGGTCACAGTATTATACAGGTTTCCATGATCTGCCCCAAACCTAATTTTTGCAAGCACCTTGTTATTTTTAATATACAATTCTGCAGAACACAAACTATTTCAGGATATATATATATATATATATATATATATATATATATATATAACATATACATATATAATGTAATATTACATATATAATGTAATAAAATGTATTACATATATAATGTAATATTTTATATATATATATATATGTATGCATCATATAACATGTGTGTTAAAAAGGAATTTCTATCAATTAACCAAAAGTTTTCCCTTAAGCTGTTGTGGTAGGAATGAATTCTTTCATTTTTCAGATGAGGAAACTAAGGTTCAGAGTTGTTGAAAGACTCAACCAGGACTTGAATCCAAGACTTTAATTCCAAATCCATTTACTGAGTCTTCGTCATAGTATAATCCCTAGTCCATGGTGGGAAATGGGTAAATTATTCTGGTGAAATTAATACTGTCTCTAGATGATTCATCTATCTGATAATACAATTCATGATTGTCATTTTGAAATGTTAAAAAAAAGAATACTGAGGAAAAAAGAAGATAAATGTTTTGAGTACCTACTATGTGCTAGGAATGACACTAGATTTTTTCTGAACACACACATACACACAAGCACATAGGTGTGAGATAGTTTTTGTTAATCCATTTTACAGATGAGAAACTATGCTAAACCATTTAAGGAAATTATCTTATATACCACAAAGTAAGTGAGTTAAGATCTGACCTCAAGTCTACCTGATTCCAAAGCTGATATGCCTACCACTTATAGAATAAGGGCCAACTTCCAGTGGCACATGGACAAATCTATTTTAATGTTTTTGTACTTATATTTTGTCGGGGTACCCGGGACTCCCAGCCTTGGGCCTGGCGCTGAGCCAAAAGCGGTTGGCTATACAGTATTAGCTAGTTAACAATGTGATTAGTGCATGCCTCTCTCGTGTGTCTATTCTATACCTGCAGCTGTTCGCCGTTTACCTCGTGTACTCTCCCTTGATTGGTTGAAGTGTATATAAGCTTGGTAACTTCCTGGGAGGGGGAGTAGAAGCGAGGAAGAAGAGTGCGAGCGAGGGCGAGAGCCGAGTGGGAGAAGTGGAGTGGCCGAAGCAGGTGTGAGCCGAGCGGGAGAAGCGGAGCGGCCGAAGCAGGCGAGAGTTAAGCAGAGGGAAAGAGAGCGAGAGAAAGAAAAGAGAGAAGGGGATAGAAAAGAGGGAAAGAAAGGAAGACTGTGCACAATAAACTTCCAAAGCTTCAGATGTTTGTCGTGTCTCTCTCTGCGGCCAGAGGGAACGCGATAATATTTTCATTTAACTAAATGGCTGTGGCAATTAATACTTGTTTTCCACTTACCATAGAATCCAATTCAATGCAATATAATAATATCTATTTATAATCTATTGAGTTTTAAAGAAGTGAGTTATTTAGAGGAAAACATTATTTTAGACATGGAAGTGGACACATAAAAATGGAAAAAGGTGTTGGGTAAATGTCAGAAACTTGAGATGGGACTTTTAATCCTAATAAATAAATTATTTAATAAAACATTTTGCATGCATATGATTGATTCTCATAAGCTATCCTGGCAGATATTACTCAGAAGAGAAAGGAAACAGGCCTGTTTCCCTGGACAGTGTTTTAAGGAATTTAACATGTACTCTTTCTCAGCATTGTGTGTCAGCGGTGTTTCTTCAGAGGATTCCAAGGTAGTTGCTCTAAGTGCTTGGTTCTTTCAGGCTAGAGGAAGCTGTAGGTGTAGAAACAGCAGCATTAGAGTCATGGAAGTTTTCAGAGCCTGCTGAATGCTTCCAAGTGATCTACAGGCTTAAGGTTTGGGTTGTACAGAGAAACAAAGTAAAAGGTTCTAGGCCCACTAAAGACACCTGGCTTTCCATGTCTTCCCGAATTTTCCATTCCATCTTTGACCACTAACTTCCTATGTCACTCAGGTAAGTCATGGCTGGGGACATCAGTGTTCCCATTGGTTAAATGAAGGAGTTTTGATTTCCAGAACCATTTTCCAGCAATGTGAGACACACCCAGTTAAGAATGACCACAACTGGCAAAAGCAGACATCCCTGCAAGTTAGGAGGCACCTGCCTACTATGGGCACCAGAGCCCTTCCTATTCTGCAAGCCTGTGATTTCATGACTTTGGTTGCTTAGATTGCATCTGGCCACACAAGTAGCAGTAATATACACAGAGGGCCATTAAATAGTCTCTGAATTATGCTTATTACGAATGTCACATCACAAGCAGCATAAGCCAAGCTAGTGTAAACTCTCACCTGCCCACCTAGTCAATGAATACTCTGGCTAATTAAATGTCCTTTAAATACAACTATGCTCACTATAATTGTAGATATGGAATTTTTATTTTTAAGAAATGCATAATGCTACTTTGGAATGTATTGAACATGATTTAAACTCATCTTGGCCAATATTCTCTTTTCTTCATTTTCTTACTTTAACTATGAAATTCATGCTTATTGTAGTTGATTATTCTACAGCAAATACTTCCTCCTTCTGCAACCTCCCTCTATGACATCTCAGCTCCACTGAATTTGAATTTATCCGTATGAATTGTTTCAGCTAACAGAGGGTGTGCAGAAACGGCAACCATATCTAGGCCTTAAAAAGCTCCGTGTGCTCTCACCTCAATCTTCCCTGAGAAGAATATGTCCCTAGTAGATTCTGCCTGTCCAGCTTGGGTTGGAGAATGAGATGCAGGGGTGACCCTGAATTTGACCCTCTCTAGACTGCAAACTATATACGTGCAACAGGACACCAAAGTAGGCAGTTCCAGGAAAAGCTACTGTCACTACTTAGAAAACTGCAGTGGTGGTATCTGCAGAGAAGACTGACTAGGACCTTAGGAAGGCTAAGCCACCTCCACTGTGGGTCAATGAGCAGAAGATAAAGTGCCTGGTACTGTATGGCACTCAAACTTTGTGGTTTGCTTCACCTATTGTGACAAACATGAATTTACAGAAATGATCTAATGTTTAAAGTGAGTAAAATCATATCTCTAATCACAACTCCTGCTAAAGTAGCTGATAGTAGCCCTTTGATGCTTTCTACTCTTCTGGTTTTTCCAGGGATTAAGTAAGCAAATGCATATATAAAAACACTTAGCAGTGTCTGGGAAGCACTCATTAAACATAAGCTGTTTTGATTAACGGTCTCACACAAATGCTCTCAAAGTAGGTTTTAAAAATTCATCCAGAAAAGAGGCCACACTATGCACTTTACTCTGCAACTTTCTTTCTTCACTTAATGCTACATCCTGGGTACTCCTACAGGTCAACTCATTTCTTTAAAGATTATTAACTCATCTTTTTAAATGACTGCAAAGTATTCCATGGTTTGAATATACTGTAATGCACTTATTTTACTTATTTTCATTTTAAAGAACCTAAGACTCAGAGAGCTGAGGTGTTTGTCAGAACATTCGCCTCCCCTCCCCATCAAGCCCTCTCCTCCCTGTCTCAGGGTTGGCTTTGCAGTAAACTTTGACCAGTGAAAGGTGAATGGAAGTGGTCTGTAGACGAAGAAAGGTGAAGTGATATGTGTTCCTAGGAACCATCCCATGGTATTATCCCTTTCCTGTGACATACACCAGCAATATTACAGACAGGCTCCTTCAGCCTGGGTTTTTGCAGTAAAGAGCTCAGACCTGAATTCAGATGGACCTGTAACACGCATAAAATAAACTCATATTGTTTCAAGTCTCTGAGATTTGGGTGATTGCTTACTGCCATAGCATGACTTAAAGAATACTAATATAGTCTTTCCAGATCTTCAGGTATGAGTGTTCAATGCAAATAATCATTATCACTGGTTTGGCCAAGCATCAGTATGCTAGATAAAGATGTAAGTTGACAGAGTAATTAGGAACAATCAAATCCCTAACTTCATTTTAGCAAATTATCAAAAGCCCCCTCCCCACCTGCCAAATCACCAGGCAAAGGACATGACAGAATCACAGAAAAGATAAATTTTCAGAATAGGTTCAGGACCATCCTTTGTGTGGGGGAAGCCTCTTGGATAGGTCAATATCATGAGAACTTTGACCCAGTTTCTCCAGGTTGCCAACAACACATACACACAGACATGCAACACTTCACCAATGTCTGTGGTTCCTAGAAAAGTAATCATCACTTCTTAGAAATGTGCAGGTGCAATGGAGTGGGGACTGAAAGGGACCATAGGAAGTCTAGTTGCAGCTTTGCTGTGAATCAGCTCTGAACCTCAGCATACTCAGAGGACTGCTGTGAGAACCCCGTAAGGGACAGCAGCTACAATAGTCACAATAAGAATTTTAAAAAAGCATTTTGATATTTTTAACTGCAAGTGTACATGTTTATTGAAGAAAAGTTTAAAACAAATAGGGAAGCACAAGGCCAGTGGAATTTACCCAAACAGCAGTCACTGACATCTTGATGGTTAACCAGTCATATTTCCTCCTAAGTACATGCATACACATCTAGTGCTTGATGCCTATACATAGTGCAAGGCCTTCCGGGTGCATTTCAGTACACGTGCACATAAACCACAAAGCCCTCTTCTCATACTCATGCTCGCTTTTTCTTTCTAGCTTCCCTTTTGTCCCTCCAAACATGCCCTACATTCATTAACACCAGGCATTGCTGTATGTCCTCAATCTTCTTAGAACACTTTCTTTCTCCACCACCTCCACTTCTTCTGGCTACTTCTACTCATCCTGGAAGTCTCAAGTTTATTCATGACCTTTTAACAACTATTCTCTGACCTCTACCCTTGTTAGGTGCCATATACAGTCAGAGAATCCTGTTCCTCTCTCTCAGCACATTATCATACTGGATTAGTCTTACCTCCTTTCTATACATTTTCCTTGCTATCCCTCAACTTGTAGGCAGGCCTGTAGCTCTTCTTCCCCATGATCACCAGTGGCTGGCCTATGGTAAACACTCAAACACTATTGAATTGATGAATGTTTTAACAATATATGATATCTGCATTTCTTCTGAAATCCCCAAAGCACCAGGCATTTCTCAGTTCTCACTGAACCATTAAATACAGAAGAGGACATAAGACATGCTAACATGACTTATGAAGTTTATAAGTTTGATGGGAAGAAAATATTAGCAAAAGGAAGCCTCAGTATGCAATTAAGTGCCATTTTCTGTACTTCTGCCTCTTCCACTCATTCTCTTCAAACTGGTACAAAACTAGGAAGAATCCCTAACTTTGGGTCTGGGATCCCTGAGGTCCTCCTGCAGCACCAACTGCAGCAGGATGACACTGGCAGTTCTAACAAATATACTCCTAAATCTCAGTTCATCAACACAATGAAGTTGATTTCACATTCCAAGTCCAGTGAGACCATTTGTGAGTTTTAGACAACCTTCATCAGATTTCCAGGTTCCTTCTCTCTGTGGTTGTATCCCTCTGTATGACCTTGGAGTCCCTTATCAGAAGATAGGGAGATGGTTTTATGAACCAGGCCTGTGATGCACATCCTATTGACCCTCTTTGCAATGGTTAAAACTCAGGCACACCTACTTGCAAAGGAGCCAGGAAATGCAGTCTAGCTGGGTGCCAAGGCAGAAAAGGAAAGTGGCTTGGTGGATACTTACAGTTCTTCTACCACAGACAATAAGGGAGTACCTCATCTTCCTGAGTGATCCTAAGTATGGGTAATTTTCTCTTATGATATGAAAATGCTTGTGTTGACAGAAGAATGTCCATATAACTAACATTGGACACAAGAAAACATCAACCCAAGTTTACAAATTTTGTGAGCAAAAACGTGTAACTCTAGAATTGAGAAACCACTAATGTGAGCAACAAATCCCAAATTCTAAATGAGACTATTTAAGATAGCTTTTATGAACTGTGAAAATAAAGTGATGATTACCATAAGTACTATGTGCTCACTAGGAATTACCATTAACTAACTCACAGAGTTTCTGGAACATAGCAGACAATAAATATGTGTTGAGTGGAGAGACTGCAATTCTACAATTAAGGTAACTGTCCTACTGATCAATAATTTCAGAAAGTTCTTCCTTAATTATAGCAGTTTTCTTCTCTGACTTCTAACCATTAGTCTAACTCTGACCTCAAAGCCTACAGAATAAGTCAACTCTCCCATGTGACAATTACCACTATTTGGGAAGCCCTATATGTGCTCTGTCTTGTCCCTACCATACCCACCCCATGCCCTGCTGAATAATCCCAGTTCCTTCAGTTATTCCCCTTGGGGCATGGTTTCAAGTCTCTTACCATGTAGCTGACTCTCAGATTTCTACGGTTGGCCAAAATTGCTTTCCAAGTTTCGTACCCCCAGTATTCCTGATGGTGTCCAATCAGTAGCACTAAGCAGAATTATTACTACTGCTCTCTGGGTATCACATCCCCACTCTGTGGCTAGAAGTATTTAAGTATCTAAGATGCTGCCAAAGGAAGTCCTTCACTGGGAGAAGGACAGGTCTTTGACGATAACCCAGAAAGACTCTAGCTACTTTATGATACTATAAGCTTTGTGGAAATTTTGAGTGCAGACTAGGCAAGCCCATAAGAGTGATGTTTATACAATAGTTCTATAATCCTCCTTGACCAAAACCTAGTTGACCCAAGAGGACTTCCACAGGGTCTGATGTATAACCCAGATTGACTGAGCATACTCTCTATGCTATGCTAGATGCTGTGGATTCAGTGAAGACGAAGAGATACTTTCTTCTGCCTTCTTGATGCTTGGCCTCTGATTGGTGAAAGAGACCTTAAACAAAAATTTAAAAAATACAGAATTATACAAAGTATACACAATAACATATTTAATTCTACTGCTAAGAGGAAACTACCATTTCCCTAGCCTCAACATCCATGAGAGGACATTTGTTAGAGACATTTATAAGCAGGTCTCTATTTACTTACTCTAGGAAGGGAGTGAATTACTGTCTTATTTCAGAAGAAAACCCCAGGAAGCCCATCTCAGCAACTTGTCTCTTTCAGAGTTAATTCAGCAAAAGGAGTTATACATGTATTGCCCCTTTGGAAGCAACCTATAGCTGCCCAAATTTGCCAGGGTTAGTAGGTTAGTTTAATTCAGGGATAAAACATCAGGAAACCCACTGTGGCTTCACGTCTACCATGAACTCCAATCCAGGTGACATCATGATTCCCATTCATCTGTTCTTTGTGTCAAACTTTCAGCTGATTCTGAACTCAAGAAAGGAGTGTTATTCATTACTCTTCACATTCAAATAACTACAAAGAAAGAAATATAGGTACTTTTGAGAGAGTGTAAGAGGGGAAATCTAATTTAGGTGGGAGGAGGATGCTAAATTCAAAGAAAGAAATTGGCTGAAGAACAGGGAAGAGGGGGACGGCTCATATAAGGGTTCTTGGGCAACAGATAGTTTGTCATGTTTGGGGAACCAAGAAAAGCCAGTGTGGGAGTCATTAGGATTGGTCACCAAATACTTCCAGCTCTCTGCCTTCCAGGCAAACAGGATTGCACTTCCTGGCCCCCTGTGGCTGGGAGGAGCTATGGACAAGGTTTAGCCAATTAATCATGAGAAGCTACACTTGGCATTTTAAAGCAGACACTTAATTGCCCAGGTAAGACCCTTTAAGGCTCTCTTTTCCTCTACCATGAGATCTGTTACATTACCAAAAGTGGGTGCTCCATTAGTCTGGATCCCAGAGGAACATGGCATGGAGACCCTCCCAACCTTGACAGATATGTAGCAGAAGCAAGAAATACCATTTTCCCACTACCTGTTTGTTTTAGATCATAAATCATTGAAATTTTGGAACTAGTTTTTATTGTACCATAACTTAGGTGATCCTGACTGATCCAGGCATAAATAGGGTGGATGGGGAAAACAAAGTAAGAGTAGAAGTACTAGCTGTTTCAGACTAACATTTTAGCGAGGGGGTTTGACATGTTCCATATATTATGTAACAAAACCAGGTACCATTTTTGATGTGACTGTTAAAACACCCCCTTAATTCCACCATGGAAAAGGCCATTTTAAAAAAATCCTCAACAAACATTCATGGAGCACCTTCCATGGTTGCATGGGTCAGGTTCCTTATTAAGCATTGGAAATATAAAATAATAATGATGCAGTTTCTGAATTTGGAGTCAGGGAATAAAGAAGACATTTAATAATTCATGTGATTGACATCCTCTCCTTCAGGTATGTACCCAGTGTGGTGAGACCCAAAGAAGACAACTTTGAGGGCTAGGTGTGAGAATAGGGTGAAAGAAACTTTTTAGAATGAATGATTTACTTGAGCTGGGTCTTGAAGGGTGAATAGGAGTTTGCTAGTTCGCATTGTGCTTGAGGATAAAAAAAGTTAATGGAAAGAAGGAAACGTTAGAGGAATGGAAAATGTTTGGAGTAGCTGAGACTCAAAGGAATGGAGGGAATGTGGAGTGCAGGGTGTGGTGGACTGCATTACCATTCACAAATACTTGCTGCCCCTCCCCACTGACATCAGGCTTGGCCACTGCTCTCAGCAGAAGCTTTACAAGCCATGCTCTTTTCTCTCTGCCACAACAAACAGTAACATTTTACAAAAAAGATGCTCTGTGAGCCAGAGTCCTGGGGCAAAGATGTGGGTAAAAGTACAGGCACAGTTGATTTATGACAGATGTACAATATGAGTGAGAATCTGTAATCCAGATTTATGGATGGCTACCACAGCATCACCTAGCCTAGACAGAGGTGTGCTCTTTGACTTGTAGGCACACAGTAGGATTGAGCTTTCCTGTACCTTGAAGGCATGGTCATGTAACTGGTCTGGACCAATAAACAGAATAATGTATTTCATTCCTGGGAGGAAGGGTTTAGAGTCAATATGAATTTGCTGTGCTTTTTTTTTTTTCCTGCTAAGGTGACTGGGATGACTGTGGAAATATCAGGATGAAATCTTCTTTAGGCAGGGATCCTGAGTGAGCACAGTGAGCAGAGCCCCTCTGACCTCAAACACATAGTATGAGCAAGAATTAAAGTTTTTGTATTAAGCCACTGATTTTAGGAATTTTGTTATGGTGCATAACCTATCTGCTCCTGGCTGATATAAAAGTTGGCGCCTAGACAAGGGGTGATGTAATAACAACAATAAACACGTCAACTACTCAACATTCATCATTGGGAACAACCTAAGAACATTGTTATCAGAAGCTGAAAGGATAGTGATCTATTTGGTGAATCTATCACCTGTGATAATTTAGAAGACAAGTCGCCAACCTACTGGACTAAAGCAAGAAATTATAAAACAAAGTTAGCAGCATGTGTTGGTGGCTACTGGATGCATCTGGGAAATTATCCTAAATAACTTTTCACAGAGTTCAGAAAAGATCTGGCCACTCAGTAAGAAGGAATAAAAAAGAGTAGAGATAACCTACAGATTCAGGGATGTGCAAGGTTAGAAGAGGCAATCATTTCTCAATCCTAACTATAAAATATAAAATCAAGAAATGTTTTCCACAAAAAAGGCCCTTGAAGAAGATCAGCTCTGAAGTAAAGATCAAGTCAAGGGGTATGAACCTAATGCTAAAACCTTAGAATAAATTAGGATATTACCTACCATCTGCTTCCAATTGGACAAACATACCTGGTGTCCAATAGACAAGAAGCCTACACATCTGTGAGCAATGTCCCTACCAAAGAACAGCGGCCTGAATTAAAGGTGGCCATCTTTAAGACTTGACATCACCTATATCCATCCATCCTGCAATTCCTTAAAGGCTGATTTTAAAATGTATTCCCTAAGACTTGCTTTAATGTAGATAATGTGAGAGGTAAATTCAGGGGGTCACAGAGAACAAGGGACAGAGCACTATACTTAGGGAATGGAGCCAGGGCTTAACTGGGGTATTGGGTTGGGGGGGACCCTCAAAGTATCTGCTCAGTGGGTCAGCATCTACTGTGACCTCCAAATGGAGAGAGTATCTGTTCCAGCATAAACGTTGAGAGGGATGCAGGGGAGGTATCTTTCCTTCCAATGAAGCAGAGACACATCTGGACCTGATGCAGACTCTACTACACATCATTCAGAAAACTGGAAAGTGAGCTGATGCAGTAACTGGAAGGGTCTTCAGGACTAACTCCCTTGAGCAAAGGGTCAACAAATACTCTTTGGGGTGAGAGTGAACCAAACATTTGGTGAACAGAAAGGAAGAGTGTCAGTCCATAGTTTCCGCAAGTACTCCTGGAGAGCCTTTTCAGACACTTGGCTTGATCACAGAGACTTAAAGTTGGCAGGGTCACGTAATTTGCTTGGGCCAATGGTATATAAGCAGAAGTGATGTGTGCACTTCCAGGTGGATGTGCCCAGACCCAGTCCACGATTGGCTGATTTCTCTCCCCCAGCCAAAGTAGTTGAGAAGCTCCTGTCAACATGAAGCCTCCTCAGCAACAGTCCTCAAGTGAAGAAAGTGAGCAGAGCTTCCCTGCAGACCCACAGCAGGTATGAAACAGGAACAGGAAATTTCAACGGGTTAAGACTTGGCGATGCTAGGGTTGCTCATTAGGACAGAAGAACCCAGCTTTTCCTGACAAGGAATTGGGAAGGACAGGGGAGGTTAGAGAGAGGAGGAGCTGAACTGTGAAAGGCCCCTTCTAGGCAAAGGAGCAGAAATCTCTCCTGGTGAAAAGCAGAGGCCAATGAAGGCCTCCAAACAGGGCCACTGCCATGTTCAGATGTTAATTTTTGGATGAAATATGCTATTTCTCAACCCAAGAACAAAATCAGCCTGCTATGCCACATAAGGCAGAGATGAACACAAAAGAATCATTAGGCAATATATATATATATATTTACACAAAGTCCCGAGATGAAGTTTCTAAATACAAGAGCTCTGAAAGGAGTTACAATCAGAGGTTCAGGAAAGAACACTTCTTCCCTATCACAAGAACCATTTCCTCTGCAGATAATTAATACTTTACAAGAAAGTTTACAGGAAAGGAGAAAATACAAGGGAACGTCACACAGACCTGAGGTCAATTTCCAGCTGCCTATGTGATCTCAGCAAGACAACCTTTCTGGGCCCATTTCTTCAGGTTCAGTCAAAGTGGTTGTAAGAAGAAAATGGTATATTTAAATTGCTTAGAACACCTGGTTGATAGTGGGTGTTTGATGCATGAAACTTAAGTTTTATCGTTGTTATCATAAAACATTATACAGAACATCAGCTCCCAGATTACAGCAGATAATGATTCAGGCCACAGATAATGTTCCTCCTTGGGGAAAGTAACTGGATCTTGTCATCACTAGTATCCTTACCCCGCCCCCACCTCAACTCGGTCCCTAGCTGGTAGTAGCCAGTTATCCTCTGCTCCAGGAGTGACAGCGAGGTTATTGCCTGGAGTGAAGAAAAGTTGGCCGATTTCCCACTGATACCAGCTGCTGTTGGTTTCTGAAATCTCAAAAGCCACAAATACCTTAAGGCCCTATTCTACAAACCCACTGATAAATTCCCCCAAGTTCAGCTGCAGCAAAGTCCCAATCATAATCCAGGAATTTAAAATGTTATAGGTCTGACGTCAAACCCCAGTTTCAGATAGAAGGCTTGGGGAAAAGCTGACTTCCAACCCTTTCGTCCTCTCCTGCTCCACGCAGGAAAGTACACCTGGTCTCCCCGAATCACACCAGTAACCTGGCATTCCCTCGGGGCTCTGTGAAACTCTAAGAAAGCGTAGGGAAAGGGGCAGTTTGGTGACCACTTCCCTGGAGGCCACAATGCTACTAACTCCTGGCAGACCAAGGCGGTAATCTCTCCACTTGCTGATGAGGCGAATGACACTCAAAGAAGTTCTGTGATTTGCACACTTCACACCGTGGGGGCCTAGCCCCAAGAGAACCACGATCCCGACTTCAGTATTTCCACCACACACTCTGGTCCCTAAGGGTTGGGGGCAGGGGTAAGATCATAACCGCAGAAAAGAAACCACTTACATGTGTCTAGCGCTTCCTAGAGGCTGCACAGAATATGGGCCCACTACCAGACAGGGAGTGGAGAGATTTAAGCCTGCTTCTACTCCAGACTCCTGGTTCTACTGAGTGATTTTGGGCGAGTGCCCCCCGCTCTCCGGCCAGTTTTCCTGAAGGCAAATCAGGGCGGAAGGACTGCGACTGTGTGTGCCTGGGGGAGGGGGAGCGCGCGTGTTGCGCGGGGGCGGGAGCCGGGCGCAGACCGACAGCGGGTTCCCAGAATTTCGGACTCCCTGATAGCGCCTTCCCATCTAGACGCTGAGGTGCCCCCCTAATTCCGCTCCTAAAAAGCCCGCCCCTGCGAGGCAGAGCTGAACCCCTGCACGCTTTCCCACACGTTCTCGGAGGGTGCAGGGGACTCAGCTAAATCCGTATCCAGCCATGAAATCGCTCGGTGACTGCGCGCGGCCACACAGCTATGCGACCCCTTAACTTGACCAAGAGACAAACTTCGGAACGTTCTCAACGTAGGGAACCGACTTTCTCAAGACCGTCCCCAAACTTCAGCCCACTTTCGCTCGCCCCGCTCGGGGACCTCACAGAACCACCTTAAGGGCGGTGCTCCCGCCCCCCGGAAGTGCGGGGGGGCACAGGCCCCGGCACCCTGCCTCCCAGCCGCGCCGACTCCGAGCCCCCCACGTGGGGAGCTAACTCCGTTCCCCGCCCGCGCCCTCTGCCCCGAACGACTGGCTCGCATCCTCAGCCTTCCAGGTTCCCGCATCCTGGTCCTGAGCCCTGAACTTGAGACCGCTTGGGTCTGACACTGCGAACATCCAGCCTCTCGCGGCAGTCACCGTCACTAGGCAGTCAAACCCCAAGACGTCAGCCCACAATGCACCGGGCGGGCCGGGAAAGACGCGCCGGGGCGGGGACCCGGGAAGAGAAGGCCGGGAAGAGCGCGGGAGGGGGGAAGGAGCGAGGAGGAGAAAGAAGGGCCCAACTGTAGGAGGGCAGCGGAGCATTACCTCATCCCGTGAGCCTCCGCGGGCCCAGAGAAGAATCTTCTAGGGTGGGGTCTCCATGGCGACGGGCGGGCCCGCCCCCTTGAGAGCGACGCGAGCCAATGGAAAGGCCTTGGGGTGACATCATGGGCTATTTTTAGGGGTTGACTGGTAGCAGATAAGTGTTGAGCTCCGGCTGGATAAGGGCTCAGAGTTGCACTGAGTGTAGCTGAAGCGGCGAGGCGGGAGTGGAGGTGCGGACTCAGGGAGACAGACACTCAGCCAGCTAGGAGGACTGCAGTGGAGTCTGAACTGCAAATCTGGTTCTTTTCTCTTTTCTCACCAACAGCCTAGAGCTAACGCCTGTGGCGCCCGGGCTGGTGTTTTGGGGAGCGCCTGGAGATCCCCTTTTCCTGCCGCCTCCGGGAGGAGAGCCCCGCTGTTTGGGCGCTGCTGACAGCCGCTGAAAGCGGCGACTGTCCGCGCGGGGAAGTCAGCAAGCGGCAGCAGCAGCAAGCAACTTTCCCGGCCTCGAGGACCAGGGACAAGTGGCCCCGGGTCCCGGAACGAACTTTTGCAAACCCATCCTGCGCCGTAAGCTGCCGCGGCGACGGTAAAGAAAAGAAGGCAGCGGAGAGAGGAGAGACCTGCGCTCTGCTTCGCTCGCACCGGTTGCTGAACTTGGGCGAGCGCGAGTCGCGGCTGCCGGGCGTCCCCCTCCCCCTCGCAGCGGAGGAGGGGACAGACATCGGAGTTCGGGCGGCCGCCACCCGCCGCCACTGTGGGTTCGGTTGCTGCCCAGCGCCGCCGGAGAGCCGTTGCCCCGGGAGGCGAGTTCATCAGCTGGCTCGGAGGTACGGCTGCGCCCGAAGAGCGCTCTGTGAGTGACCGCGACTTTTTAAAGCCGAGCAGCGCGCGCGAGCGGACAAGTAAGAGTGCAGGCGGCATCTTAACCCTGCGCTCCCTGGAGCGAGCTGGGAACGAGGGCGCAGGGGGTAGATCAGCCAGCGGGGGCGCGCGCTCTTAAACTTTCTTTGCTAAAGGCTCGAGAGGTGCGAGTGTCCCCAGCTAGCCAGCGCGCTGTTGCGGCCCCGAAACTTCTGCGCACAGCTCAAACTAACCCCACGTGAAGTGACCGACTGTTCTATGACTGCAAAGATGGAAACGACCTTCTACGACGATGCCCTCAACGCCTCGTTCCTCCAGTCCGAGAGCGGCGCCTACGGCTACAGTAACCCCAAGATCCTGAAACAGAGCATGACCCTGAACCTAGCCGACCCGGTGGGCAGCCTGAAACCGCACCTCCGCGCCAAGAACTCGGACCTTCTCACCTCGCCCGACGTAGGGCTGCTCAAGTTGGCGTCGCCCGAGCTGGAGCGCCTGATCATCCAGTCCAGCAACGGGCACATCACTACCACGCCGACCCCCACGCAGTTCCTGTGCCCCAAGAACGTGACTGACGAGCAGGAGGGCTTCGCCGAGGGCTTCGTGCGCGCCCTGGCAGAGCTACATAGCCAGAACACGCTGCCCAGCGTCACGTCGGCTGCACAGCCGGTCAGCGGGGCGGGCATGGTGGCTCCCGCGGTGGCCTCGGTGGCGGGCGGCAGCGGCAGTGGCGGCTTCAGCGCCAGCCTGCACAGCGAGCCGCCGGTCTACGCTAACCTCAGCAACTTCAACCCGGGCGCGCTGAGCAGCGGCGGCGGGGCGCCCTCCTACGGCGCGGCCGGCCTGGGCTTTCCCGCTCAGCCCCAGCAGCAGCAGCCGCCGCCGCAGCCGCCGCACCACCTGCCCCAGCAGATCTCGGTGCAGCACCCGCGGCTGCAGGCCCTGAAGGAGGAGCCGCAGACCGTGCCCGAGATGCCCGGCGAGACGCCGCCCCTGTCTCCCATCGATATGGAGTCCCAGGAGCGTATCAAGGCGGAGAGGAAGCGTATGAGGAACCGCATTGCCGCCTCCAAGTGCCGGAAAAGGAAGCTGGAGAGAATCGCCAGGCTGGAGGAAAAAGTGAAAACCTTGAAAGCGCAGAACTCGGAGCTGGCGTCCACGGCCAACATGCTCAGGGAACAGGTGGCACAGCTAAAACAGAAAGTCATGAACCACGTTAACAGCGGGTGCCAACTCATGCTAACGCAGCAGTTGCAAACGTTTTGAAGAGAGACTGTCGGGGCTGAGGGGCAACGGAGAAAAAAACAAGAAACAGACTTGAGAATTTGACAGGTTGCGACCGAGAGAAAAAAAGAAGTGTCCGAGGACTAAAGCCAAGGGTATCCAAGTTGGACTGGGTTGCGTCCTGACGGCGCCCCCAGTGTGCACGAGTGGGAAGGACTTGGCGCGCCTTCTCTTGGCGTGGAGCCAGGGAGCGGGCCCGCCTGCGGGCTGCCCCGCTTTGCGAACGGGCTGTCCCAGCGCGAACAGAACGATAGACTTTTCTTTAACATTGACCAAGAACTGCATGGACCTAACATTCGATCTCATTCAGTATTAAAAGGGGGGCGGGGGTTTACAAACTGCAATAGAGACTGTAGATTGCTTCTGTAGTACTCCTTAAGAACACAAAGGGGGGAGGGTTGGGCAGGGGAGGCGGGAGGGAGGTTTGCGAGGGCAAGGAAGGTTGAGCCTACAGATGAACTCTTTCAGGCCTGCCTTCAACTGTGTATGTACATATATATATTTTTTAATTTGATGAAAGCTGATTACTGTCAATAAACAGCTTCCTGCCTTTGTAAGTTATTTCATGTTTGTTTGTTGGGGTGTCCTGCCCAGTGTTGTTTGTAAATAAGAGATTTGGAGCGCTCTGAGTTTACCATTTGTAATAAAGTATATAATTTTTTTATGTTTTGTTTCTGAAAATTCCAGAAAGGATATTTAAGAAAATACAATAAAATATTGAAAAGTACCCCCCAACCTCTTTTCTGCATTATCTATAGATAAAGATATCTAGGTGAACTTGAAAGACTTGAGTGTCAATTAAAATCACTCATAGCGCTTCTTGCTATCAAGCAATAAAAACTACTCTCTGTTAGACTTTAGGAATAAATGGACCTGATGCTATCATCAGGTTATACTCCTCCCTCCACAAGCTGTCTATACAGAATTGCTTACCAAAGGGTAGTGTGGTATTTCAGGAGGCTGGAAGAAGTGGGGGATGGCTGAAGGAGGGCAGCCCACTGGGAAGTCAAACACTTGAGAAAGTTTGGGATTGTATCAAGTGGCATGTGCTGTGACCATTTGTAATGTTAGTAGAGATTTAACAATAGATGCTTATTCTCAAAACAGGAGCTTGTGGCAGATTTTTACAAAAGATGTATCCATCCAATTTGAAATCTTCACTTTAACAATTCCTAGATAAAAAAAGATGGCCTTTGCTTATGAATATTTATAACAGCATTCTTGTCACAATAAATGTATTCAAATACAATAACAAACCTTGAATTCCTTTCCCTTTTCTACTTTATCTTCCCAAGCTGTATACTTATACTGAAGCTTTAATTTTCAGTTGCTGGGTTAACATTATTGCAACCTGAGGTTACTTGGTAATTAAGAAGAAAAGAATTTTGAAAGAGTCAAACTAAGGTGTGCTCTGAATGAAACATTCTACCAATGTCTGTCTGCCTGTCTCCCTGTCTCCCTCTCTCTATTCTCCTTTTTCTCCCCTCCCCCTAAAATAAACATCCATGCCTAAGAAAATTAGCAGTATGGCAGTTTACAATTTCGTATCCATGTTTATTTCTTAATTCGTTTCTAAAATAAACTGGTCTACATAATTATTATAGAATCAGTTTGAAAAGATGCTAATCTAAATACTATGGAAAATATTCCCAGGAGAAAATACAAACACCAATAGGCTCACACATGTAGACCAAACCTCGGTTCTGGGGAAATGGCATATATAAAATCTGTCTATAGATATAACTTAGATCAACAAGGCAGTACTCAACCAGGGAACAATTTTTACTTAGGTTGCTTTTCATCCCAAGAGCCAGTGTGATTATCAAGCAGCAGAAGCAATTTGATATCCAGGAATATTTCACAAACCACTAATTGAGGCAGGGCTGTTTGCTCATTAGCAGTGCTCTAGTACCCAACAGGTCTGGGAGTGCTAATATCCTGCCTGTGGCTGTAAATCCAAACACACAGAGTTTCTCCTTAGGAGTACATCTAAGAGTGGAAGAGATTGGACAGGCTTGTTAGGTATCAGATATACTCCGTTGTAATAACACTCTTGAACAAAGGGTTACTGGGAGCAGGGCAGAGTTTGCCAAACAGTGAATTTGCCGATGTCAGCAACCCGGAAGGTAAGTTGATTTTGACCATATGTAGGAATAGTCAGCAGAGGGACAATAAAGCACATTGGGGTGGGGCTCTGTGGAAGCTAAACAAGAGCCAACTAGAAAAAATAAGCAGGCTGGGGAATTAATTACCTGCAAAGGTAGACTAAGCCCAGACAACAGTGCAGCACAGAAAAGCCACACCACTCTCAAGTTTGCTTTAGACTTCAGTGTTTAAAAAAAGAAGTCAGGCTTATTCCCACATTTGTTTTTTCCAACTAACATTCTCAATGTACACCCCTGAAAATTTGATCATTCTAATCGAAAGGGGTAAAATAATTATTATAGAAGAGGAAACAAACCAGTGACATAAAGTTTAAAAGCAGAAAATCAACTAATTACATATAGACATACTCAATGAATAACTTTATTGTGGACCTTCTATGAGTTATTCTTTGGAAAACACTCAGAGAAGAAAGCTAATGACAAATAAAGTCATTAGTCCTCTTTTAATTTGTTATATATGTTTGTATAATAAATAATTCATTCATGGATTCTTAACTCTCTGAGTCCATGGGGACAAAGTGTTCATGAAATCAATAGAAATGACTACATAATGGTACGAGGGGGAGGCAGAGATCATTAGAGTTTATTTGGCCTTTCCAGGGTTCTGTGACTCCGAAAAGATGAATAAGCCTGGAACTGATGGCTACGTGCTCTCTATCAGAAACACATCTTTGTATGAATCTGAATCCTACCCTCTTTTACTCTTCCAAGCTTCTGCTTGCACCCTTCCGCTCATCCCTCTGCCCAGAATACCTTTCCTTCTGGTTCAAATGATACCTCCTTCCCTTTAATCAAGGCTTGCTTGGTATAAGCAATACCTTCTCTGTGAAGCCATTCCTGTTGATGCCATGTTCCAGTGAAATGAATAATTTCCCTCTGAGCATCATAGTTTTTTACCAAAACTTCTATGACAACCCTTACCCAGTGTTAGCATTGTGAACATTTATATCTCCTGATCAGAACCCTATCCTGTTCATCAGAGGCCCCCCAGACTCCTGGCACAGTGCCTGGCACATAATAGATGTTCATTTTTGATGAGTGAATGAATAAGTGAACTTAAATCCTCCTCCAACATATTTCCAGGTCTTAATTTCTTCTAGAGGAATATACTTCATCTGTTTCCTGGTATACAATCCCAAATGAATCAAAGACCACCCCACCCTAGAAAAGTCAGGCCAATCACCAAGTTTTAAAGGTAGTTCTCAATGAACATTCTTAAAAGAATTAAACTGTTAACACATTCATACTCCAGCCACACAGAGCATCCCTTCCTGCCTCCACTAATGCAAGTGGGCACCTTCTTATGTAAAATGAGTCTGCCTGAAACATTAGGCTTGAAGGTAGAGATGGGGAGGCAGGAGAGATGATGTACCATTAAGCAGGAACAAAAAGTAGTTCCAGATGCGACTTTATTAAAAACAACCAGCTTCACTGGTTATGACAAAGGGGACTTTCTATTTATAAAGTCAGATGTATTTCAGGGATCTTAGAAGTTAATGCCCAATGTTTTGCTTGCTGAGATAGGAAGTTTGATAATCCATCTATTAGACATGTCCTTCTATTGTTGGAGAAGACGTACATTGGTTGGATAGCCCCAGAAGTAAAACTCTTCCTAACTCCAGAAACCAGTCCTATTTCTTTCCTTTCTTCTTTTTTTTTTTTTTTTTTTTTTTTTGGTGCTGGACTTGTGGATATCCAAAAAAAAAAAAAAAAAAGGGCATTACCCGCCTGGATCTCTTTGGGGCCCTCTGCTAGACTATGGGAATGCAGTTATGAGCAAGACATTGTTCCTGTTCTCAAAGAACTCACATTCTGATGAGAGGCAGTGAAGAGGAAACAGACTATTCCATTGGCACAAAACACAGGCTGTAAGAAAGAGGTGCCAGGTGAAGGGAGAAGAATCCATTATTAGGAAAGAGTTCATGGGAGAGGTAACATTTGAGCAGATCTAGTGGAAGTTACTAGGCAGAAATGTCTGGGGAAAGAACTGATATGCAAAGCATGAGAAAACACTGACTAAAGGACTTGTAAACTGCTTGGAGAGGCTGGGAATGAAGGTGTGGGAAGAGAAGTGGAGGAGATGAAGCAGGGGAGCAGTTTAGAGCCCAGACTGTACAGTGATATCTATTCTGTGTCAATTTCTAGGTGATGGAGGAATGTAGAAAGAGTTGAAGCTGAGCAAGGAAATGGACACTCAACTTTGGAAAGATTCATACTGCAGTGACTGAATGGGGGTAAGAGGGTAGGTAAGGGGAGTAACACCAGAAAGAGGTTTTTGGTTAATCTAGAATGCCTGGTATTTAAAGTAGTCCTAGAGTTGGGGAGACGTGGGAAGAAGATGGCTTGGTCTAAGCTACATCACAGCACATTTCTCCTTATACAACTTTCTGACAAGTTAGACCTAAACGGAGATGTAGGAAAGCTCACTGTGCTACTTGGCCCACACTTAAGTTTTTCTTTCCCCTGTGTCCATTTGACATCCTGAAGGAAAGCCATCTTATAGAAATGCTCAGTGTCACGAAGCTCAAATAAAAAGATGTGAAGAAATGGGCCTGTGGCTACCTAGGCCAGACCTCCCAGGGAAAACCACAGAGAGGGTCCTCATGACTGCAAGACCCAAACCTAACTTTGTCTAGTCACCAGAACTGATTAAGCTCATTGGGATTAATTGACTCAAACCATACAAACTTTGAAAGAGTCCAGTGTTTTTATTATATTGAAGGAATTGAATAATAACACTGTCATATAACACTTATTTTCTTCAACATGTAATACTGAAGATTCATTTAGTGCGAGATACTAAGAACACAGAGGGAAACCAAATCAACAGAAGTCTCCCCTCATGGCATTTATAACCTAGTAAGAGAGACAGTAAATAGGCAAACACACAAATAAATGTGTGTGTACAGACAAATGCAATGAAAAGGAACTGGGCACTATGAAGGAGAAACGGTGTAAACTGGGCATAGCCTTTCTGGGAGAAGGACTTGTACTGAGGATTCTTAGATAACCAAGAGTTCAACAGGGGAAGAGCAGAAGAGTAGGCTTAGGAATCCAGGTGGGGTCAGACTGGGGCAGAGTCTGGGAATTGGGTACACTGTAGGAGCAATATGAAAGTCTGAGTCCCTGGAGCGGAGTGGGCAGAGGGGAGAGTGGAGAGTAATGCAATTTTTACTCACCAGTTCATATGCTTGTAGTTTCCAGAACACTTTAATCCCTTCTATCCTGTTTTATTTTCACTGCTATTCTGGATGCTCACTGACAGTAGCTATGTTTCACAGGAGCAAAAACCAAGGCTCCCAGTGAATTTTAAGTGCCTCTGTCAAAATCACATACCCAATGAATAACGATTCAACCACCAAGCATCAAGGGCCATATGATTTTCCTATATAGTTGCAGATACCCTGGTGACCTTGGTTCCCTCACCCAGTATACACCCCTACTTCTACATCTAGGACCCCAAGGAACTGAATTAGTCATTGGAAGTTTCTTTGATATTCACAGCATCTGAGCAAAGGTAATAAGATAGTCTCCTGGGACATTTTGTCCACGCTGCAGCAACGTCTAATGAACTCTCCTTGCCCTGCTGCAAACACCCCATCTCTGGAGGGAATCAAATATTCAGCACGGAGAAGCCCTGACAGTTTCTTGCTATATACACTCTCTTGATGTATGCATTTCAGAAAACATTGCCTGATAGTTGACTCATTATTGCTTCAGAAAATTGGGTTATCAGATCTTTGATCAAGATTTTCCTTTCATAGGTTATGGGTACTCACTGGCCATCAGAACAGAATTTGGACATTTCTTAGATCTCCTCAGGATGCTCAGTCTATCTACTCCTACTGATCGTTAATCTCTTCCAGAATGTATTCATTCATCCTAGGTTTATGCTCTAAGGAAAATATTGCCTACCTTAATCTCAAATCTTGCAAAAAAATGGACAGGTCCCTGAGCTGTTATATAGTCAAGCATTTAGAATGCTTATAGGGGCCCATAACAGAAGACACAATTTCAACAAAAGTCCAGATATGAAAGAGGTTCAGAGATGGCTAATACAGTGGCTCAACAACATCATCATGGATCCAAGTGCTTTCCATCTTTTCATTTCCCCATTCTCAGTGAGTCAAGGAAGTTTCTTGTGTGGAGTCAAGATACCTGCAGCAGTTCCTGGCATCACAGGAAAACACAGTAATCTCTAGCAATTAGCAAGGCAATGCAGGGATATTTACTCTCATTTTCCTCCTTTTTATTTATTTATTTTTTTGAAAGAAATATTTTCTAGTAACTTCCTTCCTTCACCCCAATAGACTTCTCCTCAGGCTCCATTAGTTAGGAGTAGCTCTATGTCTACACCCAGGGTCATCCCTAAAGAGAGTGAGCCCACCATAATTGGTGCATTTCACTATCTCCTAACTCCTGGGATTTGGGTGAGAAATTTTTTGACTTGCTTCATGCAAGCTGTAGTGACATATTTCCAGGTGGAACATTTAAGAATGAATGCGAGATTCAACATTCCTTTTCCCTGCCTTGGCAACTGTTAAGCATGGATATGGAGAGTTCATTAACATGGATCTCTAAATAACAGTGATAAAGATCAGAGTTCTCTCTGGAGCTCCCAGCATACATACAGTGAACATTTAACATGAGCAAAAACCCAATTTGTTGTTTTTGAACACTGAAATTTGAGGGCTGCTTGTTATTCTAACATCACCTTACCTATCCAACTGTAGGAACAGTATCCTCCAGTAGAAATTAACAATGTTTGCCCTAAGTATTGTATAATAAAAACAAACATCTATATAGTATTATAATAGATACCATTTACTAAGTTTCTTTCTACTTTGTAGCAAGTATTGGGCTAAGGATTCACAAGGTATATGTTAGAGTTATATTTTATATATAGGAAAATGAAGGGTCAGACCTTGTTCAAGTTCATAAAATACGTGTTTGGTGGAAACCTGAACTGAATCTAAGGCTTTCTGACTTTGAAGGGCTTGTTTTGCCACACATGACCTTGCTCCTGTGTAGCATTGCCAGGTGAATTTCTACCTCAATTGAATCTCATAACTTCCTTGTCACAGAGTCCCCATTACCATCCCATTTTGTAACAAGAAAACTGAGATTCAGAGAAGAAAACTAGCCAAATTTCAAAGAGCTGGGAAGACACCAGGGTCTCTGCTCTTTGCCTGGTTCCTCACTACCCTTCTGAATACACAAAGAATCAAGTATGATGAGTTAGAGGAGAGAACTGGGGCATTGAGTTAGAAGTGCACAACTTTTGGAGTTAAGTGCCCCTGGATTACATCTTGCTTCTGCTGCTTATGGCTGGAGAGGGTGGAGCAGGTCCCTTAATATTGCTGACTTTCAATTCCTTCCTTTGTAAAAGTGAAGCCAACCATAGCTACACAGAAGGTTGTCAGGAGGATCATTTATATAAAGCACCTGTATATAGCAGGCAAGCAATAATTAGCCATTTTTCACCATAGACTTGTTAATTGAAAAAGTGATCAGAAAAACACACAACACACAGACATACACACCACCCTCGCAGAAATGAAAACATTTCCCATCAAGATTCAACGAGGTCTCACAGGGCCTGCTTCTTGGTCATATAAGGCCTGGCAGGTCCTCTCTGCAGGCTGGAGAAGTTTTGTTTCCCCAGCTGCACTCGCAGGGGAATACTCTCCAGGCACAGCATTGTGAACCTGTTTGGCTTGGCTCAGAGGCTTGTCAGCACATTCAGGAAGTGAAGTCAGAAAGAGGCAAGATTTCAGACAGGGCCAGCTGCACGCAAATGCCCAGGCAATGAAATGCCTTGCCCAAGCAGGGTGCCTATCAGCCTGCATTGCCCTGGGTGCTGTCAAGGAAGCCCCCAAGAATGGCTCTGTGCCAGAAAAGAAAGGGTAATCACCAGTGCCTAGGAAAGGGCCCTGATTTGCACAGCCAGGTAGCCAGAAGGGCTACACTGCAGTCATCTCAGCCAGCTCCTGACCATGAGCAGGGGAATATATTAACCAGGGCACCATGAGCTTGCTGAATGGAGGAGCTACTGCTTATCTCCTTGGAATCTTGGAGTCAAAGTGTGGTGCAGGGAGGGGAAAGAATTGGTTAGATATGTTGGTGAGGGAGAGAAATAAAAGAGGATGTGGAATCCTGAGAAAGAAACAGGCCACCGCTCTCCAACCTGGTTCCCCTGCTATGAAATGGTATCATAGCTACGAACTAAATTCTCATCTCAACCCCTGGCTGTGAGGAAGAAGATATTTAGCTTTTCTAAACCTCAGTCTCATTAGCTATGGAATGGAGGTAATAAGAATGATAATACCTACCAACTGGATTGTTGTAAGGATCAAACAAGCTTGTATGCATGAAAGGGATTAGCCTAATGCTGGAAAATCATAATCATATCAGTTAGAATTATGTGATTGCAAGTGACAGAAAACCCAGTTTAAGCAAAAAGGAATTTCATTGAAATATATCATGGAAAAACTTTAAACCTGGCTTGATCCAGGGCTTACATGGTGTCATCGGACTTTGATTGAGCTGCATCATTCAGTTTTCCAGTGGAAGAATTAGCGTCTCTCAGTGTGGCAGTGTCCAGAAGCAGTCTGCTGTCTGTCCATACCAGTTCCTCATATCCTCCCAGTATGATGCTTCATTGACCTTACTGGCTCTCCTAGTCATCCCTGAGCCAATTACTGTGGCTGAAGGGTGAAGAGGAATATATAAATGAGATACATGTAGGTCAGTACCCACCCCTGATACCAAGGTTATGGAGTCCCATCAAATCGCCTGACTAGAGAAGGAGGGAAGATGAACTCTTTAAGGTAAAGTTGGAATCTAGGAGAAAGCAGATGCTGGGGATGGGGGTGGGGGTCAAACAGAAAATTCCAGCTACCAGAACCTTCCATTTTGTGATCAAGTTTTACAAACCAGGGTAGAGTGGCATTGACTACCCTTCTAAAACTTGGGCTGTTTTAATGATTTGGGGGATTCAGGCATGAAGCATCAGGAACATACATCCTTCTGGTAGAAAATGCTCAGGAGTATTGTATTAAATGACAAGACATATGTAAAAACATCTGCAACAGAGTTATTAGCTACTATTAGTTGCTGATATGTTATATGTATATGTACATATACATATGTACATATACATGTGCATACGTGCATATGTATATATACATATATATTTTTCATTTTTTTAATGAAGTCACCCAGGACACTTAAAGCAGAGAGTTGAGGATTCTTTGGTCAAGATTCTAAAATGACAAGTAGCCCACCAAACACGACTACTTCCAGTTTGTGTTTTTCTCTCTTCACCTGCTCATTTCACTGCATCAGTATATCAATATCTGCATAGTATTTCCACAATTCAAGTAGTTAAGTAGTAAAAGAGGAAAAGAGAATGAGATAAACTTATCATGACTGAAATTTGAAAAGGAGGCACAATGTACAATGAAATCTCCTCTTCCTCCTTCTTCTTTTCTCCTCACAATGAGATCCTGACACCTGGAAACCAAAATGTGAGAAAGATCTCTAAAACTTCCCTAGTAATAAAAACTGTTTGTAAACATGAAAAGTGAATCATAAGCCCAGTATCAACTACCAGAGAAGGTTGATAAGCTACTGTGTGGCTTGAGATACATCTAGGAGAAAACACGAAGACAGATTCCTGGCATGAAGAGTCTTACAAACTTTCCATTTTGGTATACTAACATGGAATTGAATTATCATTGCTCTTGCAGAAGATGGTGTTAATTCTCTTCGCCCACCCTTGGACCCCAGGTTTATTGAATTTCTTCTCTTTACCAGGCATCCACTAAACACTGGAAAGTGAGAAGCTATGGATGACATCAATACTACTATCAAAAACTGGTGACATTCTATATAGTAACTGCTGTGTTAGAGGCAAATACAATGTACCTTGGGAACAAGTACCCACCTAAGAGTGCTCAGCGATGACTGTACTGAGGAGGTAACTTGAAATTGCCTCCTAAAGGGAAAGAGAAAGAATTTGACAGTAAAATGGGGTGATGGTGTTTAGTAAAAGGGGACATCAGAGACTAAGGTAAGCGGATTCAAAGTGCCCCCCTCAACTATTCATGGACAAAGTAGATGGAGTTTCTGCTCATCTATTGTCAGATAAGGAAAAGAGACATTGAGCAGATTAGTACAATGACTTTATGAAGCCCAGCAGTCTTGCAAAATGCTGCAAAGGTGCTTCAAGCAGTGTCCCTGAAGATATAGTAGAGGCACTGACAGAGCATTCAGTGGGGTGAGGTGGGTTTATTCAGCCTGGTTATTAGGGAAGACCTTCCAAGGAAATGACCTTAAGCTGAGACCGGAAGGAATTAGTCAGGCATATGGGGGTGGAGAGAAAGCATTCCTGTCTTCAGCAAAGGCGTGTGTTAGAAGTAGCAAGACCAGTGTGGTTAGAATGTAAAGTTCCCTCAGGGGAAGGAGGCCAGAGGGGCAGGGATTTCAGATGGTGTGCTGTTTAATATTCCTTGTCTGAACATGGCACCCAAACCCTCAAGTCTTCAACAAGCTGTGAAGTTAGATGACAGTGAGAAAGAAACTTCAGGATTCTTTTGAAAGCCACATCATTTTGTACTTAGGGCAGAACCTCCAACTACTGGCTGTGGGAAACTGACCATGACATGAGCCGTTCATGTAGCTCCTGTGGTGTGACAGACCTGTGGTAGGTGCCTCCTGCATTACTTTGTTTAAACCTCACAGGCCTATTGCCAGGTGAGGAAACTGAAATGGAGTGATTACATAATGCTGAGGACTGCAAGGGATGGGAACAGGCTGTCAAAGTTAAGTTTTTGATCATTACATCAAACCACCACTGAAGAAAAGAACCAAAAGCATTTGAAATGCTGCAAGACTCCAACAACTCACAAATCTCAATTCCTCGAGTGCAAACTTGATACATAGTAGGTTTACCACAAATGCCAATTCCTTTTCCTTAACATAGAAGGTGAACTGTGGAAGGCCAAAGGACTTTTTAGTTTTTCTTCTACCTATCTCTGGATTTTATGTCCCTGCTGTTTTGAATTCCATTTCAGGTGAAAAAATTAAAACTACCCTCCACCAAGCCACTTGAATTTAAAACAGAAACCTGGAAAGAGTCAGGATTCTCTCTAATATATCCAATATCATAGCCATCACTCATTTGAGCAACTTACTGCATTTGCAAAGAGAACAGGCTGTATTTTGAAAATGGATGAGTAAGACTCACTGTTTCAACTTGTTTCAAGGTCTGAAGGCTGGGCCTGGTTTTGATCCGACAGGTCTGGGTCTCCAAACATGGGTTATTGCCATTGCAAAGATGCATAGAAGCAGCACACTCACCAGGCACAAACCTGGAACAGCATTCCTTTGAAGACTTCCTCCTGGGTCTTAAGTGGGATTTGGTGCCCATTGTGGAATCACAGTAATGAACTCAAAACCAATGTTTTTTTCATTACATCAGAAAATCAATCAGCCCCTCTGTTTGCTCAGGTGTGCAGCTGTGTGCCCCGTGCCCTGGTCTCTGTACAATAAAAAAATAAATATTTTTAGAAGAAAGAGTTGGAGATGAAGGAATGTCACAAGTGGTGAAATAGAAAAAGCAGGGCAGACGCGACTCTAGTCTCTTTAAAGCAAGATAATACATTTTCTATATACTCTCTTGACTACTTGGTCACCCTTATAAAGGGGGAAAAATCTGCTAACAAAGTAGGCGGATTCGTCCAATGAATTATTGAATACATCACAACTCCTCTGCAGGGGGTTCCCTGGACTTGAAACAATCCAGTAGATGGCGCCAGAGTGCAAACGTGATGCTCCCGCTTCTCAGGGAGCAAAGATTTAGAAAAAGCCCAGCCAACAAATTCGACTTGGACATAAGCATGGGTGTTGTTAACCTTCAAGGGGGACCAAGTATAAACACATGTTTTTTTACAGAGTGGGGAAACACATGCGTTGGAAATGTCCTTGTTCCACCAGCAAGAGGCCAGGAAGCAAGCACCAAACACTGTTTACAGGACAGCTCCTATTTCAGGAATGAAGAATAAGACTCAGCAGGTAGGGAGGCCTTGAGAACTAGCACTGAATTTCCAAGAAGCCCACGCTGTGATGTAGCTGCAGAACTCTTGGCTTAGGGAACTCTTTGGATAATGAGCAAGAGAGCTTTTAATTGTTGGAATAAACCCATCTGCATTACCAGGATTGCTAGCTTGGTATGCTGGGGAAAATTTGAAGTTCTAGAGTTGGGTGGAACTGAACTTGAATGCTAGATGTGTGGCTTTGTGAAAAAGTTCCTTCTTTTCATTGAGCACCTTGAAATAGATGCTAACAGTTGTAATGGAGGAAGAGGAGTCGACTTATGAAAAATGTTCCAACACTCCATCTTCAACAGCTCTTCTGATTATAAAACATTAAAACCCATTCAGGTAGAAAGCAGGACCACTGCAGGTGCAAAAAAATAAATAAATAAACAAAACAAAAAAACAAAAAACCTTCTCATTTTTTTCCACTACTGTGCCTTTGCATACTAATTCTCTATGGGTTTATCATACTATTTTGCTTTATATTTATGCAGACATTTGTTTGACACCTTTAAAGTAAGGATTTTTCTATGAATTTCTCTTTGCATTCCCTGCATCCATCACTGCCCCTGGAATATAATAACAACTGTTGCATACACAAGGTTTTCTCACAAATAAGTTATTCCAATGCACCAAGATGGATGATTCAGATATAGTATTATGGTTACATCTCATTTTTTTCCTCATGGTGCTCAACAGGGAAAAGAAAAAATACTACAAATCCAGTGATGAAAATAAATTTTGAGATTTTTTGTTCCAGCCAAAGACCAAATAGGAGACAGATGCTCAGTAGCCATCTTTAGTAATGTCCAACTCAAGCAGCCAAGATTCAAAATAAATTCCAAGACAGAATTACAACATGAGAAATAATTCTATGATTTTAGTGTCATAGCTTAAGACTTGAGCATTTGGTATTCTCATGTATGCATGCCAAAGAGAGAGAAGAGAGGGAAAGCAGGAAATACCTGAATGGAAGCAAATTGTGGGAAACCAAAGGGTTAGGGATGCCAAATGGTTGCCAATACAATGGAAGAGGTGAGACCTTAGAGTTTAAGAGTTAGACAGAGATGGTCACTTAGTGGTCATTTGATTGGGGAAAGTTATATAATTTCTGATAGACTCAATCTCTTCATCTTTGAAATGGGATTTATTAGTCAGAATAGATTTTTCTGTGCTGTGGTGTAGACAAATAACAGTGACTTAACAAAGCAAAAGATAATTTTTCACTGACCCAAAGTGTCACTCCAAGACAGGTCAATGGGAGCCCTTCATTCAGTGACTAGGAGCTTTCTGTTCCTCCTATCTTGTGATATTACCATCTCATCATGTGATTTCTCGTGCTACTGTGACAGAAAAGAGAGATCTGGATAAGGCACATTGGCTCTCAGCTGCCTTGGCTCACATGTGATTTATGTCACACATCAGCATCAGACACATGGCCCAATCCAACTGCAAGAAAAGACTGGAGAGTGCAAGAAACACGTGAATATTTGGGGAGCACTTCCTCTGTCTACCCTTTGGGGTAATAATTAAGTCAATAAAATTAGATTCCATTGCATAAAATAAAATAGATAACCATGGCTTTAAAAAATTAGAGATTTCTTTCCTATAGGAGTCTGGAGAGTCAGTGTGGCAACTCTTCAGTCACCAAGGGCATAGGCTCCTTCTGTGCTCCTGCCCTACCCCTCTTTGCATAAGGTTTCCATCCTAAGGTCACTTCATGGTTACAAGGTGCCCTCCAGCTATTGTGTCCACATTCCATCCAAGAAGAAGGAAGAAAGGACAGGGAGGTACCAGATTTAAGGAACTCCCTCAGAAGTTCCCCAAGCAACTTCCATTCATATTTTGACCACTCCTAGTTGCAAGGAAAACTGGAAAATGGAGTCTTTAACATCTGTGAATGGAGGAATCAACATTGGATAGGCAAACAGCAGTCCAAACCGAAATAACAACACTCAATTTGTGGGATTGTGGTGAGTGCTATGCAAACATACAGCATTTTTCCTAAGACTTGATCTTTTTAAGTGTCCAATATGGGTTAGATATTGTCATTATTACTTTTATTAACTAGATCATTATGTAGGAAGCCTGACTTTGGTGACAGCATCTCAGGAACCTTTCAAGACAAGGGGCAAGCCTCTGGTCTTAGGAGCATTTGGAGTAGCAAAGAAAGATACTAGAACCCCAGGCCCTGGGCAATTGTCAGCACTCAAGAGAAAGGACCAAGGCAGAATTCATTCTGGTGGACTGAGCCAAGCCACCAAGGAGTTGGGAGGGGGGCAAAAGGCAGATATGACTGCTACTGGTTTTCCTGGGGTTGACACTCATTAAGAGATGCAATTAGCAGAGAAGAGGACTTAAGAAAAAAAATATTGTAGAAGATCAGACGTCATCCCAGTGACAGCCTTGGTTGGAATCTATAAGAGTCCAATCTATCTTAGGCTGTGGGGGGAGGATCATGAAATAGAAGGGAGATCAATAAAATAGAGGAAGGAGATGGAGAGGGACGGAGGAGGGGAGATGGGTGTGCATGGGGAAGCACTGGGGAATAACTCTCCCAAATTGTTATGTCCTGTATGAATATTCCACAGTGAATCCCATTTATATAAATAACTATAATGCACTAATTAAAATAATAATAATAATAAAATAAAGTGGAGCAAGTTGTTCAGGGGGAGGGAGGAAGAGAAGAAAAAGGAAGGTGGTGGGGAATGAGATTGATTGAAGCAGGTTATGGTATAATGAATCCCACTATTCTGTATAATTATAATGCACCAATGAAAACAATTCACAAATAAATGAAAAAAAAAAATCCAACCTCTCTTGCACTCTCAACTCCACATGCCCCTCTCCCATGCTCACTTCCACTCTTTCCATTGCTGTGATAGTGCCTCACCTCTTCTCTTGATTTCTGCTGCCACAAATATCAACTCTTCTTTCTGATCCTGTTTCTTCAGTCTTTCATGCAGCATGTCTGTACTGACTTGCCATGGGTCAGATCAAGCTTTCAGTATTAGGGTACAAGACAGGTGAGCCCCTTTGTCTTATGACATCTCCTTCCTTGGAAGGCCGCCTTCTGGGTAATTCTTCAGGCTGCCTTCTTGGACTTATTTGGTAACTTGCATACAATTCACTCATTATCTTATTAGTCTTAGTCTTGAGGACAAAAAAGGTCTATTAGTCACTAAAACATAGAGAGGAACAACTTAATTCTTAGTTCCACCCAGTAAAAAACCAAAATCTTCATAGTTTGCTTCAGAGTAGGCTCAGAAACAAGGCAGGGCTAAGCCTAGGGGTAGAGTCATTAGTAGTCTCATCTGAGAGAAGCTGGAGGAAAAAACAGGTAGAATGGACAAAGTAGGAGACCAACCTACATAATTCCAAATCTTAAGGTAGAAAAATGAACAAAGGCTGCTGTCAGTGTTCTCAGTTGCAAGCAACAGAAACAAACTATAGTTAACATAAACAAAAGAAGGATTTTTTTTTTTTTGATACCAGGGATTGAACCCCGGGGTACTTAATCACTAAGCCACATCCCCAGCCCTTTTGCCCTTTTTTCTATTTTATTTAGAGACATGGGCTCCCGGAGTTGCTTAGGCCCTCGCTGTTTCTGAGGCTGGTTTTGAACTCATGATCCTCTTGCCTCAGCCTCCAAAGCCGCTGTGATTACAGGTATATTCCACCACTCCAGCACAAAAGAGGTTTTCTTGGACCATCACCAACAAGATTTGAAGGAAAAACTGAAGAGCGGGTCGTCAGAAAGAATAGGATCTAGAACAGTTCAAGGACTTTGAACTCCTCTGTCAGAAAGAATTGTCCTCCCTCATATTTCTGTGTTTTTATCTTGTACTCAAAGACAAACTGCTGGAAGAGAAGGAGGCTACTGTCTTGGTTTGAGTTACATTTTTACCTTTCCTCATCCACAACCTGGTTGACAATTTCTACTAGGTCTGCAAGCAATGTAACCTAGGAGTTCCACAAGCAGAAACTAGGGTGTGGCTACCAGATTGGAGAGTGAAATTTGGGCAGGCAAATACCACAGATGTCTACCACTGCTATCATTTCCAAACCTGTGACTGTAGAAATATTTCACAAGGACACATTAGAATATTTCCTTCCTTCAAGGTCTAATATGGATATTTTCCTTCCTTCTGAAGACAAGACTATGGCTCTATCTCCAACTTTTGCAATAAATTTGATGCTTAAATTCTGGATATGTAACTCAGTGATAGAGCACTTGCTATTAAGTACAAGGACCTCCCCAGCACCACACACACACACACACACACACACACAAAGATTGATGCTCAAGTTGGGAATTAGGAGTGGGACTGATGGAAATAGGAATAACAGGTGATTTAACTGTCCAAAAATACATATATGTTATTTTCACGTTTTGTTTTTAAAAAAAAAAAAATGATCTTTTTTTTTTTTTTTGTAATTAAAATGTTATTGCCAGCCAGGTGCAGTGGCACACACCTGTAATCCCAGCTGCTCCGGAGGCTGAGGCAGGAGGATTACCAATTCAAAGTCAGTCACAGCAATTTAGTGAGGCCCTAAGCAACTCAGCGAGACCCTGTCTCTAAATAAAATATTTAAAAAGACTGAGAATCTGACTCAGTGTTTAAGCACCCCTGGGTTCGATCCCTGGTACACACACACACAAATGTTATTATCTTGTTAAAAATCCATAATATAGTCTTATGATTCGTGTACTTTCCTCCATCTTTCTGCCTGGAGCATGGATGCTACCATTTTTGATCATGAATTCAAAACTCAAGGGATGTCAGAACAGTGCACTGGAAAGAACCTAGGTTCAGATTATCATGGAATAAGGACATTATTCCAACCCTGACCTGTATTACTATAGATTTTTATGGAATAGAGAAATAAGCCACCCTTATTTGGATTTTTCTATTCTAGGCCTATTCTAACTGATTCACCATGGTTACACAGTCAGTAAGTGGTAGAACCCTGACTCTGACTCTTAACTCATTTCAAGGCCCAATATAGCAAGACAAGAGAAGCAACCAGAGTGCAAAATTTAAGGAAGCACTCACTTTTGGGGTCATGCAAGTGATGACTCTATGTTTGTATAACCCCAAAAGGAGGTGCTTCCTTAAATTGTCTACCCTAGGTACCAGTTCAGCTGCATCTGCTTCCAGGATCCCTGCTCTTTCAGCCACATCACACTGACAGGACAAAGCCTAAGATTCAATTAATTTATTGACATCACCATGAGAAAATAACTGGCCTTAGAAATTTAAGAAATGCCTTCTTTGATATTGACTGTGGAATGTAAGAGTCAGAAACTTCCTAAAGCCTCTATCCCATAGCACTCATTCTATTTTGAGAGCTAGCATTTCTCATTAGCTGGCATGAGAGGAAAAGCTCTTTTGAAATAACTTGCCCTCCCATCTACTCCCCAAGCAGGCAGTCTTGTTTATATATCATTTCTCCCAGATGAATCATTTGTAGCAAGAGTACAGCTTCCACTTATCCATGAGAAATGTTCAAAACAATCTTTTCTACTCTGCATAAAACCTCAGGAGTAACAATAGATATTCAAAATAAGACTGCTATTTGTCAGCCTCTCAAAGTCAGGGAACAAACGAAAGTAACTACATGCCATCAAAAATCACTTTGAAAGAAAAAAAAAAAATCCTGCCTATGATGGCTTATTTTTTTGAGCCTCCATACCCACCTTCTTCAAGTCTAGATTTTATATTATGCTTCCTGCTGAGTCTTTCCAACTCCTTTTGTTTCTTGTTTCAAGGAGGTTTTTGTTTGTTTTTGTTTTTGTTTTTCATATGAAGATACCTGAGATTGGTGCAGAGTCATTGTGTGGGGAAAGTAGGCTGATTTGGGGGCCAGGGTTTAATTGTCATTTACACTTTAGGGACCAGAAGCCCAAATAAAAGGCAGGGGAAATGTGAACTCGTTTTTACCATATATTTGATATGGCAAATTAATGTTGCATTGCACAAGTAACTTCCAAAGAAATAAAGTTTCTGCAGATCCCTGTCAAACTCAGGAACATAGAGGAGGTTAGGGTTAGGAATGGAGACTTTAGGAATGGGGTCTGAGTATCAGAAACTGATAAATATCTCTAATACTCACAGTTCCATTTCAAGGTCATCATTTTTACCTTTAGCTTACAGGTGGAGAAAGTGAAGCTCAGAGAGACAAGTATTTGCCCAAGATCACACAGCAAAGAAATAGCAAAGCAGAGGTGCAAATCCAGGTGAACTGAGCTATTGTCTGTGCTCTTCAGGGTGTACCTTGTTCCCAGTAAAAGCTCAATGTCTTATTAGAGGAAAGATCAGCTTGGCGTGGGGAGTCAGAAACAAAGCATGGAGACGTGGGCACAAAGCATTCCATTTCCCCAGGGCCTTCGTGTTCTCATCCAAGTAGCAAGAGCAGGGAGCTGGATGGTTTTTAAGGTATTTCTGCTCTCTGACAGCCTGGGTTTCCATGTCTACTTTCGTCAAAGTCGCCCAACAAAGAATCAAAATAACAGGAAGGGAGAGCCGCAGGCAGGATCCCTCCCTGGGGGCAGCAAGTCCAGGAAAGGCCAGAGACAGCCACTGCAGGATAAATAAATTGAGCTTGATGTTCATGGCACCCCCTTATTTATTTATTTATTTATTTGCAGTGCTGGGGACTTCCCTCAAGATCTTCCCCGGGTTAGGCAAGTGCTTTTCCACTGCACTACATCCCCAACCTGAAAATCTATCTTCACAGTGGTATGATCTATTACTGGAGCTTTCCGTCAGAGTTTTGATTTGGTTTGTAGTCTTTCATTTGAAAAAAAAAATTACACAGAAATCCTTGCTGGCTTTTTAATTGGTCTCCTCCATCCATTTCGTTCTACTCTGTCACCAGTCAGCAGATACATGAACCCAATTAGTTCAACACAGAGAGCTAGCAAATTAGAGAACCTTTTCAAAATATAAATATGATCATCAGACTTTACTGCTTAAAATTCTCAGTGGCTCCTCAGGACTCCTAGGATGAAGACCACATTCTTCAGGCCCCTCCCTTCTCCTCCAGCTTCATCCTGCATTGGATGATTTTCTGCTCTCTTCTCCCCAACTTCTCTGGGAAGTAGCCCGGCACATGCTGTTCCCTTTACCCAGAATGATGGTTCTTCAGGTTTTGCCTATCAACCCCTCTTCCCACTTGGAGTATGTCAAGGGTCAGGCCTCACATCTCAGCAGGGCCTTCCTGAGCCTCCCCCACCCTCTGTCCCACCAATGGTCAACACCACTTATCAGTCCCTCAGCACCAAGAGCTGTATTTCTGACCCCCACCATAGTGTCTGGCAAAACATCCATACTCAATAAATATATACTGAATGAGTGGGTATGGCTGGCTTGGACCAATACCGAGGTATATGCCCATGCTATCTGGAAACTCAATTTAGTAACTGTCAACCCCTCCCTTGAATCTCTTGTTTCCATTGAATTGAAAGTATTCTGTGATTCACAGAAAATCCATCCTTCTTTTCATATCTGTGAATTGAGAGACCGTTTAGGTAACTTGGGAGTGTCAATCACTTTCTATGTGTACTGAATATGCCTTCGAGATATCAAGATTTGAAAGAGGGAGAGACCGAGATGTTACAAATGAAACTTGAGATCAGGAAAGGGAAGTGACTGGCCAACTGAGTCTGGGAGCCGAGATTCAAACTCAGGTCTTTGGATTCAGCCTACTTATCTGTTATATCCCCCAAATTTTTAATTCTCTGTCACTAGTTATCTCCAGTAACATCTCAAGAGAGGTGTATTATCCACATCTTACAGGTGAGAGAACTGGGTTCAGAAAGTTAAAATTATTTGTCCTGAGGCCTCCCAAGTAATAATAATCCTTCAGCTAACAAAGTTGGGATCGGTTTTCCTGAATCTGAAGATGGGGTTTCTCCCACCAGATCATGATGAGAACTTGACCAAGAGCCCATTGCTACTGAGCGGCAGCTCTAAGACAAAAAGAAAGTACATGCTATGGAGAATTCCAAGCTAAGGATGTCATCTACTCCCAGACCCCCAACCTCCACACTTAATTACCACCAACTGTCTGAATACCTAGACCAACACCTTCTCAAACTGTGCATACGAATCACCTGGGGATTTTTTTTTTTTTTTTTTTAAATAATGCAGGTTCTGATTGGATGGATGTGTGTGGGTCCTGAAATCATGCAGATTCTGAGATTCTCAAGTGAAGCAAACACCCTAGTCAGGGACCACACCTTGCATGGCACCACTTTTTAAAACACAATTCTGTGTTCAGCAGCCTCATCTCCAGCTTGTCCAGGGAGGGCAGCTTTGAATGAGTAGGGGAGGGTCACAATGTTTGTTTTGTTTCACTGTGTGCTGGGCATAACATTAAGGACTCTGCAGATTCAACCACATTTTTAATTCCAACTATCACCAGATGAGTAACTGTTGATGTCCACATTTTACAGACAAGGAAACAAACTCAGAGTTTAAGCCAGATTCACATAGTTCTTTTTGAACTGAAAGTTTATGCACTTACCCATGATAACTTCCTTCTCAATGAGTTAGCCTCACTTATACCCAGAGCAAGTCTGAATGAAACTTGTGAGGGGGAAGGAGTCCTTGAGCAAATACCGGTAAGTGATGTGGACATCACAAACCGAACACTAAAGTGCCAAAGATCTTAGACTAGATCCTGATCAACTTGCTAGAGGAATGTGCAAAGGATTCATTCACACTAAATATAAATGGCCCAAGTGAAAATCTAGGAACAGTTTGCATGTTCAACAATAAAGTAATGGTTAAATAAAACAGTATATCAGGCAATGAGCATACTGATTAGGTAGTGGGTATACAGATTTCAGAAAGCATATTTTCTAGTACAGTATGATCTAATTTTGACTACAGAGAAGATGCATGCTCGTGTCTGCACATGGAAAATACTGCAATAAAGTATTTCAAAAATGGTTAACCATAAGTAACATTTGTATGGGATTATCCTTATTTATTTTTTCTTTGATTTTGTTTTTATTCCTATTTGTTATTTTTTCCCACAAGGGTGTATCATTTGTATCGTTTTCTGAATAGATAGGAAAATAAACATACAAGAGAGCCAAGGAAAAGCTAGAAAAGGACAGAAATTAAATTATAAAGTTATACCTATGGCAATAACTTGGAGTTGAGAATACTGGACTTGCACTTCAATAGAAGAGAAAGTGTACATAATATTTGTATAATTATATATGTATAATCATTATATGTAATCATATATATTATACTTATGTATAACATATACATAAGATTTGGACATATGAGTAATTTATCTTTTTTCCCTTGGAGTGGAAAGACTTTCTTAAAAATAATATAAAACTCAAAAGGGAATGAGGGGAGGAGTGAGGGATAGGGTGGAAAAGACGATGGAATGAGACAGACATTATTACCCTATGATTGCACAAATGGTGTGACTCTACATTGTATACAACCAAGGAAATGAAAAGTTGTACTCTATTTGTGGGCAATGACTCAAAATGCATTCTGCTGTCATGTATAATTAAATAAAACAAATAAAAAAATTAATTAAAAATTTTAAAAATAAATTTTAAAAATTAAAATAAAAATAATACAAAACTATTGAATTGTCCCCCCAAATATTACATATGAATATTCACATTACATATTCAACAGACCATTGAATAAATGGGAAAAATATTTCTATCTTAAATGAAAACAAAGAGGACTAATTTTCTTAGCATACAAAATGTTCTTATATTCAATAGAAAAATTGGGAAAGAACAATTGTCCCCTCCCCTGCAAAAAAGAGAGGAGCAGAATAAATTCTAGCTGCTGAAGCACTGAGGAGGGGGCATTGTTTACCATTTGTCCACCCTGGTCATTAGCATTTTTATGTAATCATCAATGTAGAAATTCAAATCACAATAGAACGGGAATAATTCCATTAGTCACATCTAATCACTAAGGGTTTCATCAGTTGTTTAGTGGAACAGAGATAGGAAATTTGTACCAAAATCCTATTGTGCATAATTCATAATTTGTTGTATATAATTAGGCTTAAACTAACTGCATGATAAACCATAGCAGGAAGGGGAATGGAATGGCATCCAGAATGGGGAAGTGCTGCTAAGGGACTAAAATCCCAGCACTTCCTCTAGCTATGTGTCCTTGCACAACCTTGCCCAACCTTTCTTTTCTCAGCTACAAAGTGAACACCATAAATCCTATTTATAGTGTTTTTCTATGGAAAAAAAGATTGCTTAAGTAAAGCACTTAGTACCCATAGTTGGTGCTCAATAAGCAATATCTATCATTACCTTCCCAGAATAATTATTGCTGCTCCTATAATGGCAGGAGCAGAGTCAACCCAATCAGCCTCCTCCACAGATTTGCACATAGGGCGGGTCCTCTCTAGGCCACTGCATTAGAGGTGGGCACCACAGCATTGCAGCCCCGGGAGTGGATCACAGCTTTGCAGTCCTGCCAAGCTCAGGGCCCTGCAGTAGTACTAATCCCAGGAGGGATGCTCTCCAGACCTCTCTCCTTGTGGAGGGAAATATTGGCAATGCTATAGGGAGCAAGTTATGGGAAATCCTGTAACCCTAAAGCTGTCAGGCTCGGCCCAGCCCTCCAGTCCAAAGACCCAGCAGTAGGGGCAAGCCTAGCTCTAAAGTTCACCTCAAAGTGACCTCATTGACCTACTCAGCCTGTCTACTGGGGCTTCAAAGATGTTTTTAGACCCAGAATCTGGTGTCTCAGCCAGGACCAAGCAGTATATGGCTTGACACCAAGATCAAGGGGACTGGACACACTGGGGTATCCATAAACTGTTGCTACACCCCAAACACATTAGAAAGTCCTATTTCTGTGCTTTCACTGCCAAATAGACCAGGACCCAACACTCCAGGCCTGAATAATAGCTACCATTTATGGAGTGCTTTCTGTGTCCTGGCCTTCTGTTTAGCATTTTACCCACACTGTGTACTAATCCTCACGTCAGATGTACAAGATAAGCACTCACATCAACTTTTTACAGACAGGATGATCTTGATCAATGGACTGCCTCTCCAGAAACTATTTTGCAGATGAGTCCCAGGAAATAAAGCACTCCACCCAAGGTCACACAGCTAATAGGCACTAGGATTAAAATGTATCTCTCTCCAAGTTCAAAGTCACGCTCTCCCCATGATACCATGCTGTCTTCCCCCATCCCTTTGGACTGTCCTCTGCCTAAGTGTCCCTTCGCTGAACCCAGTACCTGCTGTTCTCCCTGGACCATTGGTCGATGGCCTGGATTCATTCTTAACTCTTTCCAGTGCTGTTCCCTAGAGGTTGAATTACAGAGTCTATGCTTTACTGGTGGGAACACCTGCTATGGATAGATAGATCTTCCCAAAAGGTGACAGATCCCTACTTGATTCCAGAGAATGCAAAAAGGAGCTTCCACTTTAGTCACATTTGAGAATAAGAATCAAACTAAAGCATTCTCTTGGTTGCTATGTTGGGGAGCCTCCCTGCTCCTAAACTGATTTGAGTAAGGTCAAGAGGTGAATTACCATTCTGCCTTCTCCCAGGTCCACCCTCCTGCTCACTCAGTCATGCTGGAAACCCATAATGCCATGTACTCAAGTCTGACCCATGACAAATGTGTGCTATTATCTTTTATTATATTGGTTCACTTCCAGTTGTAAAAGTGACATGCTCATTGTGTTATTTCTCATTGCTATGACAAACCCATCCTCTCAACAGCAGGAGCATAAAGGGAGCTGATTTACAGATGAAGTACTATAACTGGCATAAGTACAAACTTAAAACCCACCAAAGTGTTCAAGGGATGCTACAACCAGGTCAATTTGCAGCTAAAGGCTCCCACTGAAGCTGAGGGGTTTGACAAAGAAAAAGCAGACTCAAAAATAAAATGTTTAAACACTTCAAATCATTTCCTTGGAAATGCGTTCTGCAGTTTGTTGGAGGAGCGAGTCATCTTCCTTCCTGTGTGAACTGTTCTAAACTCACTTCCGGTGAGTAATGAGAGGGGCATTTGAGTCTAGAGGCAGCCACTGTGTACGTGGTGAAGACCATGGCACCACAGGTTCCTGTTGAGAAAGCAGAGGTGCTGTCTCTGAGAACCCTTCTCCAGGCCACAAAGCAACTAGAGCATATGCTGATGGCATCTGGTAGCTCTCTATCCAGTGCGCCTATGGTCGTCTGTGACTCACAGCCAGCCTGCACTCAAGCCTGGCTCTGTGCAAGGCTCTGCTGGCTGAAACTGTTGCCCATTCCAAGAAAGGTTCATGGTAGTGGCAGGCAGCAATCATGCATTTGACATCAACAAGGACTCAGTCTTAGCTCAGGCAGTTTGCTGCAGAAAGGGCAAAAAAACACAAACCAGTATAGACTAATTTTTGTAAGGGATGGGCCAGGTCTTCTTCAGTAGGCTGAAGAATATATATCCTAGTAGGTCAGGTGGAGAATGCCAACTGTACTTCCAGAAGGCAGTTCATTACCTCAGCCAAAAATGTCATTTCAAAAGACATAAGAAAGAAAAGAGCCCCTTGTTCTGAATCAACAAATCAAGTGGTATAGTGAAAGGCTAGGTATATGAGAAACTTCCATCCTACCTTTAATTTAGTTAGAGCACAACCTTCAAATAACCCACAGGAACAACCTCTGAGGGAGACAGAGGAGATGTTTTCATTGCCACCGCCCCAAGAGCAGCTGAGCATCATAGAGGGTAATTGCCAAAGATCACGCCAGTAGTCAGGGACCCACGTCAGCAAAGCCCATGCTCTTAGCTACTTCTCATTTTGTTCTTTATAAAAAGTCACCAAGTTCAGCACTCCATCTTGGAGCTGGCCACCCTTGTGGGATATTGAATGAAAGAAGAGAGAAAAATGATTCCAAGTTTTGCTGCTTTCTAGTTATGTCACCTGAGCAAGTCATCAATAACCTCATTGGTCTCAATGTTTAATTCTGGAGTCACTGATGAGTTTATTAGTGGAGGCTCTTGTGTGTTGGTTTCCTTAAGGATCTTGAAAAGCATAGTTTTCTCATTCAGTCATTATTCACTTATTCCTTCACCCTATGTACATTGACTGATTAACCTCCTCAGGGACAGGAATTGGTGCAGAGGGGTAAATAGTACAGGCTCCCTGCCATCAAAGCAATCAAGGTCTGGTGGGGAAGAAAGACCTTCAAAAATGTCACATGGCCCTGAGTAGGACATAATTCTTGACCTCTAGGAGTACAAACATTTGAGGAGGTACAGATTCTGAAATGGCCATTCAACAGGCACAATAGGTCATATCCTAACAGCACCCTGCCCCAGGACCATGGGAGCGCAGAGAAAGGGGTGCTTCAGCAATTCACTGTGGGCCCACAGTCACTTTCTGGAATTACACCTGAGGTCCTTTGGGCCTTTTTCACTGCATAGCGTTGCTGGGTGATTTATCAAAGAATTTAGAGTTGGAGAAGAATTTTGAGATCATTCTAGTTCAATCACTCATCTTGTGAGTGGGAACAGTGAAGCCCAGAGAGGTGGAGATTATAGGCAGGAAAGGGAAAATGGTTCTTGATCCATATCCCTGGATTCCTGTGTCCTGTTAATTTTCAGCAATTGCGAGCTACTCAGTCTTCCTTCTGATTTTATCCTGCCACTTCCATTCAATTCTCTACTCTCTCATCCAGTTGGGTAAAATAATGTAAGACAGTGAATCTGAATAAATATAAAATGTCAGTGGAACACTTAAAATTAAAGGAACATCATTGTTTTTAGACCCATTTCCAGAACTCTACAGAGTAAGATCCTTATTTATCTAGTTGAGGTGCTAAAATATCAGCTAATATGAAAATCTGCTGCATGTGAACCTCTTTCATACAGTTTACATGGTTTGGATGTTTCCCTAAAAGTTCATGTATTGGACACTTGATCCCTAGTGTGGCAGTGTTGGGAGTTGGGGCCTACTGGAAGATTTTTGGGTCATGGGGGCTCTTCTTTCATGAATGGATTAATGCCATTATCTCAAGAGTCGGTTTGTTATTGCAAGAGTGAGTTCCTTATAAAGAGAACTATATGGTCCCCTCTTGCTCTCTCTCAATCTTTCTTTGCTTTTCCACCATGGGATGATGCAGTAAGAAGGTCCTCAGCAGATGCCGGTCCCTCAATCTTGGACTTCCCAGCCTTCAAAACTATGACCTAGTAAAATTTCTCCCTATATATGTATTACCCAGTTTCTGGTACCCTGTCCAAGCAGCACAAAATGGACCAGAACAGTAACCCATGGAAAGACTCCCAGTCTAGTATTGAGGATGCTCAGATTCTAAAATAGGCATTGCCAATAAGTGACTTTGAGAACTTAGGCAGTTTATTTCCCTCTTGGATTCTTTCTTTTTTTTTTTTTTTTTTTGTATTAGGGATTGAATCCAGGGATGCTGCTCAATCACTGAACCACCATCCCCAGTCTGTTTTATTTTTTTCATTTTGAGTCAGTGTCTCACTAAGTTGCTTAGGGCCTTGCTTAATTGCTGAGACCATCTTTGAACTTGAGGTCCTCCTGCCTCAGTCTTCCGAGCTGCTGGGATTAGAGGCATGGCACCCAACTCTAAATAAGAAGGTTGGATCCAGTAGAAGTCCCATGAGGGCAAATCCCCAGGGCCTGGAGCCTTGCACATACACAGAGGGGACTCAATATGTACTTGCCCAATATGGAAAATGTCTTCAAAGTCACTACCAGTCAGAGAACAGGAGTTCGTGAAATTGTTTCCAAAATCTAAACTTTTTCTCTGCCCATGTTTCCCCTGACTTTTTACTAGAGGGATGAACACTTCCTCACCCTGCCTGCTTCTTAGCTACCAACATGAAAGACTTGACTGTTCCAAAGCTGTTCTCAAGTTGCGTGGTCTGGCAGTCGTGCCTTAATCTGTGTAAGCTGCGATTACCATTGTGGCATCACATCCCCTCTCCTGTCACCTCCTCGTGCCTCCTGCTCAGGACTACCTGCCTAGTTCCTCTTCTTCTTTTGTTGCTGAAAACACACCTAATTCTGCCTCCCTTCACCAAGCTTGCTTGTGTCTCTGTGCAGGTCAGTGAAGACTGCAGACCCTGGAACTGAGCTCATGTTAACAGGAACACAAGTCTGCAGTGAGGAGGAGCAGCTATTCTGCAATACCTGCAAGTTCCAAATGCGAAAACTGTAAACATTTCCTAGGATCTTCCATGGGTCATTTCATTATGAAATGAATTAAGCCAAGATTGTCAAAAACAGAATCATCACTACCATTGATTAGTCCTGGCTTAATTGCTGAGACCATCTTTGAACTTGAGGTTCAGTTTCTCACACTCTTTCCTGCTTCATCTTCTCAGTCATCTGTGAGCATCCACTTTACAGATGAGGGAACTGAGACTCCAAAGAGTTGACGGGCTTCTCAAGATCACATAACTAGTAAATACTGCAACCAAATCCAGATTGCCAGTCTTATTCCAACATCCAAGATTTTAAAACTTAGAAAAGTCTGGAAGGTATTCTAAAAGACCTACCAAACACAATTGCATGAAAAAAGGATAGGAATGGCAGTTACAGGCCATCCAGTTTTTTCTCCACCCACTTTTATTTTAAACTGAAATTACTTGTTCCCTGTTACTCCAATATATAGAGCTGACATAGGTAGTTGGGCTGTGAGGAGATGCTAGGCAATTATCAGGTCAAAGAGAGTTCAACAGGGATGAACTTTTCAGCCATCCCAATTCAGTCCAGTCCTAATATTTTATAGATGGTAAACTGAAACCCAGTGAGGTTAAGATCACCCAAGGTCATCCATTTAATCAGTGAATAACAGAATCAACCTTGTCTCATGCCAAATCCTATTTTTATCTGAAAAAAAAAAAAAAACAGTGGTGGGGGGACAACAAAAACACCTGATTATAAGTTGGTGACTGTAAAGATTAAATGAGAAAATGTCCTCAAAATGCTCACTCGGATGCACAGCAGGCTCTGCTAATGGTTAATGTTGTTGACACTGATCTTCCTGGAATCAGTCTCTTTGTAAATAGGGCTAGCAATGGCTCTTCTTCATATAAATGTTAAGAGAATAAAATGAGCTCTTGGATGTGGTGGAGTTTTATAGTTTTTGCTTCACAAACACTACCCATAATCTTCTGGGGCTATGTCGAGTGTGGCATGTCAGATGTTCCTAAAGATTTCCCAGGTGGACAGATAGGTCAGAATAAGGACCATGTAATAAGAAACTGGAAAGGCACAGAGGGACTGGCACTGGCTGCATGAGACTTGATCAGAAGGCAGGTGCTGCCAGATAAAGGGCTCAAAATTTGGGAGGGAACTGCATGCCTGTATGACTTGAGCCCAGACTTGGGGTTTTATGCAATATGCCACAAACCTGGCTTGTACGTCAGACAACAAGGCCAAGAGGAACCAGGGAAATTCCCTTCCTGGTTAGCAGAGTCTCCCTGGAGAATTCTAACCACTGCCAGCTTTGCCTTTCCAGGATGAAATGACCTTTGTCATCATGGAATGACCTCCTGCACAATCAGGAGGATTGAGTGGGAGGTGAGGAACTAGAAACAGACTGAGTAGATCAACCCTGCAGGGAGTTTGGCCATGCAAAGATGCATAGAGAAAGAATGAGACTAAGGGAGACCTGGAATGAGTTGTTTATTTGTTTGTTTTAGTTTTTAGGGATGACGTTTGTTGTAAGGTAGAAGAGATGGGAGTTCATTTAAATGTATTTATAGAGAGGCAAGTGGAGAGGAAGAGCTGAAGGGAGAAACAGGAGCTGACTCGATTGCATGAAGTTCCTAAGAAGGCAGGAGGGGAAGGGCCCAGAGCTCAAGGAGAGGAATGGGCCCTGCCCATGATAAGGGACCCTTTCCATTGTGGTTGGAGGGGAGGGAAGTAAACAAGAAGCAGAGGTAACAGCAGTATGTTAAGATTCTCTCAGACATGGGTGGTTCCCAAGATCACAGGGTATTTTTACCCCTCTTTGTACAGTTGTCACCTTGTGCTAGTGCTGTCCCTGTGCCCTCCACACAAGTGAATTGACATCCTCAACACAGTCCTGCAAGGGTAGGCATTGCTAATCCCACTTTATGGATGTGCAAAGTAAATCCAGAAGGCCTATGAAATTACCCTGGTTACACAACTAGTCTTACCAATAAAAATAATGCTGACACGAACACAGCCCTAACTATGTGTCAGACTCTCTTCTAAGTGCTTTATATTCATTAGCCTATTTAACTCAATGAGGCAGGGGGTATTACGACCCTGATTTTACATATGAAGAAATTAAGAAATTGGAAGACTAGGTCATTTGCCCGAGATCAACAACTTCAAAACAGAGGCAGCACTTGAACTCTATCTCCCAGGTCAATATTCCTGGCTGCCATATTATATTGACTCTTATGGGAAACAAAATGATAAGAGATTAAATCCAAACCCTGGTTTTTCTCTTTTTATTCTCCAAAGGCCATACCTGGATCACTGTACCAAGGGATGAGACTAGATAAAGGTAAATCAGGCTTTCTAGTTGAATACTCTGTACTAAGATCCAGTTAGGATGTCTGCGGTTAATAGAAAACCAGTACCCCCTCAACAGACTTCCTCCCTTGTTTCATCAGCAGCACTGGGTAACAGGGGTCTGTCAATTCCTGAACAGCTGAGATGCCTCTGTTGGGAGCTTGCAAGGGTTAAGAATGATTTAACTTGATTAATCAACCATGCCTGCCATATGCATTAAGGGCAACAGGAGCTTCACCCACCTCCATTCACTCATTCAGTAAATCATTCCTGACCACCAGTTCTGCCTGTTCTGTGCCAGCACCGGACAAGAGAAACAAAAGCATGCACCTCTTAGTCTTTAAGGAGCTTACAGCCTGATGCTTGAAATAGACATGTAAGCAAACAAGTCCATTGTGTTGTGTGGCCTCTTCTTATAATGGTACACCTGAAGGGTGATGGAAAGAGAGAGGGTCTCAAAGACCATGGTCGGGGTGGGTGTTAAAGAAGAACCATTACATTTAAGAAAATAAGTTTTCCAGATGAATAAAGGAAGTGAGGAGGGCATAAACTTGGACAGAGGGACCAACATGTGCATAGTCAGGGAGCAAGGACACATGTAGCCAATTCTGCAGAACTATTCATAGTTCACTATGGCTGCAGCAAAGATGTCAGCTCTGGGGGTGGGAGAGGACACCAGAGAGAGGTCAGGTCATGTCACAAAAGGTGTGATAAGCCATCAAATTTAATCTCGAATCCTCACCACCACCCTGAAAAACTATCCCACTTAGTAAATCTAACTCACAAATAAGACAATGAAGTTTCATTAAGCGTCTGTGAAAGGGTGAGTAGATAAAGAACATGTGGCATATGTGCAGTGGAGTCCTATTCAGCCATGGAAAGGGATGGGATCTTTTCATTTTCAAATACATAAATGAACCTGGAGGACATTATGTTAAGTGAAATAAGCCAGGCACAGACAGACAGATACCATGTGATCTCACTCCTGTGGGATCTAAAAAAACATTGATCTCATGGAAGTAGAGAGAAGAATCATGGCTACCAAAAGCTGGGGAGAATAAAGCCTAAGGACAAACTGGAAAGGGTGACCAATGGGTGGGAGGTTATTAAATAAAAGGATTGAATTCTGGTGTGCTACTGCACAGTAGGATAATTGTAGTTCTCTAAAATGTATATTTCAAGACAGCTAGAAATATACATTGCACATGATCAAATATCACATGGTTCCCTAGAAATATGTACAATTACATACCAAACATAAAAGACCAAAAAATAAAAAGTAACTGGAGGCTCAGAAGAACTGACATGCCCCCGTCCACAGCTGATAAGAAGCAGGGCCAAGGTTTGAACCAGGCTGGCCTGGCGCCAGTGCCCACACTCTTTCTATTACTCTGTAATGACTGCCTTGGGTTCTGCTTCTGAAGCTATCACACCCTATTATGTAACCCAAAAAATAAAAAGTCCTTTTTCTATGGTGACAGGGGCAATGTCATTCCAGGAACTAAGATTTGTTCCCTTTACAAATGAGGGCTGGGTGCATTTTCCCCCCTGTTCATTATGAAAGCTCGCTTCCTACCCAAATGAATAATGAGGTTGTAGCTGTCTGCATTCAGCCATAGGAAAACGCATAATTGTATTTCTTCCATGATGGAAGAACCAGCTGTGGCACTAATAAAAATGACTGCTTTTCAATTCTTTCAACAGAGTAAATAAAACTCCCTTGTGATTAACGGCAAATTGGTTTCCTACAGAGTTGTCAAATCTAAAAGGGTGGGATGGTGGGGAGGCTAGGGAGAAGATTGGAATGAGAGCTGGTTTAGTGATTCTCCTCTGGCAGTGCGCTCTCTCCAAGGATGTGGTGGTCCAAAGGTGCTTTGGGTGAGAAACATATTTTCAACTCCTTCCAGAAAATTACCATGTCTACCAAAACAACACTCCAGTACCCTGGCATGGGGACAGAAAAGGAGGCTCAGTTGTTAACAACTGCAGTTCCTAAGACTTTCAGATTGGAGGCAGCAACTCTTTCCCCATTCATTTAAACTACAAATATTTTGTTAAGACTTACCAGTGATGTGTTCATTAGTTAAATATTTACTGCCTATCAACTCTATTCCAGGCCCAGGGCTGGGTTTTGGTGATAAATGGTGGAAAAGAGCCAGTCTTTGCCTTCAAGGTGTACATAGTCTAGTGGAGAGATAGAAGCATAAATTGTCTTTTATGATTCTTGTGATAAGATCTATGTTCTCGAATTATCAGCAGTAGATATTTATTGCTTTTTTGTTTTTCACTATCTTGGTAAATAGGATAGAAAAGCCATTTTTGTCCCCAGCTTTCGGTTAGAGTTACAAGGCCGAGGAAAGATCAACCAGAAATGAGGACAATAGAGCTTTAAAATGTCAATAGTGAAATAGGAAATGTAGTTCTATTTCTATAAGAAAATTTGGAGGATCAGAGTCCTGCTAAGAAACAGAAGAGACACCCACATTAGGGTAATTCACAGGCAGTTTATTTACAAAGGGAAGTGTATAAAGATGTGGGTGGAATGTGGGGACCCAGGACCTGTGAGGGAACCCAGGGCCAGCCACAGGGGTGCTATTACCTGGGCTCAAAAGAATAGGGGGCCTTGGCTACAGACACTGGGAAGGGACACTATGTCAAGAAGTTCACTGTGACAGGCTTAATGACTAACTGTTGAGGGTCACAGGCTGACCAGCATAAACATAGAAGGAAGGTGCCAAGGAAATAATACCTGTCCTTGCTTTCTTCCCTACCAAGATTTTTCTCATCTTAGGAGTCAGGGAAGGACTCCTGTAGGAGGGGAGCTGAGCTGGATCTTGACAGATATATAGTAACTAGTTAGGTGAGGAAAGAAATGAGAAAAATTTCGAGAAGGAAAAAAAATATATACAGCAAAAGCAAGAAGGGGATTGGAAACAGATCCTAAGTGACTTTACATGTCATGGACAAAAGTTTGGGTTTGTGGCCCGGGCATCAGGAACCCTTGAGTGATTTTAAGCCAGGTAAACAGCATAATCATATGTGTATTTTTAGAAGACCCTTTGGGCTGTAACCTAGAGGATGTAGTGGAGAGGGGTGAATTTAGAAGAAGAGAAAGGCAGGTGCAGTAAAAAGCAGATAAAGCACATGTGTTACACCAAGGACCATGGATTCAGAGGTGGAGAAAAAGAGATGGTTTGGAATGAACTGGCTGATTGATGGGAGAGGGATCTTCAGGAGAGGGAATCATCTAGGCTGATTCTCAGGATCCCAGCTGGGGTGACAGTACATAAAACTATTTTCCAGGATTAGAAATAAAAGAAGGGTTTGGAGGGTTTTCTGGGGGGTGGGGGCAAAGAAAAGACTGACTTTGCTCTAAGGAATTCTGAGTTCCACATGCTTGCAGGAAATCCATGTGGAGCTGTCTCGTGATACTTACTTCTGACTCCACATGCAGGAGCGAGAGAACTGGGCTAAGAGAGGCAAAGGAGCACAGAAGTGACGAAGCACAGTGGCTCAGGAGAGAGACCAGGAAGAATGTGCAGAAGGAATCGGGCCTTGCTAGGTGGCCTCCACACCCCTTCTGCAGGATGAAAGCCAGGGTGCCTCCTTCCTGGGCTCTCGGAGCCCTGAGACAGGAGATGGGTGTTAAGGTGACTTCTATACATCAGACTCCAACAGACACTTGCAGATGCAGAAAAAGGTACCAACACTAAGAAATGACTAATGCTTAATGATCAATACAGCATTCCCTCTATGTTTCCTTTTTTCCTTACAAATCTGTCTCACTTGCTACAGGAACTTTAAGGGGCCTTACTTGTTCTCATTTCACATTCCCCTAAGTCCTTACAGCACACAACAGGTATTCACTAAATATATAAATACAGCTGATTGATTGGTGGCAAAACAATATATTTTTGAGAAAGATTCCAAACTAGATATGAGGTCCCAATTGCTCCAGCCCTTCTTTATAACTGACAAAGCTTTCACTGGCCCTGGGTCCTATACTTTCCCACTGGAGAAATGTGATTAATGCCCTTTGCCTGTTTGAGAGTGGTGGTCCCAAGATTAATGAAGTCAGAATCCCTTGGAGACACTTGAGGAAGAAATGGGCTGTATTGTTGTTCTGTTTTAATTAATTTGAAAATCATCCTATATTGTTCAAATGGCAACTGACTCATCAAAAGTGGGTGTTTGGAAGTGATAAATGGAAAGGCTGAGGATTTTCTCATTAATTAATTTGGCTGTGAAAATAAGCACTGGCCCACATTTCCAGTGAAATAAAAACAGACCAAAAGGTAACCACAAAGCTGGGCCTAGTATGGAATGGCATAAATTCTGCCCTGGGCATAGACTCACACTTCTGGCAGTTAAGCAGTAACTTTATGTATTTAATATGTAATATATTATTTTCTGTTTTTTTCCAAATTTTCTATAATGAGCACACACTATTTTACAATAAAAACTTAATTTTAAAAACATTAAAATAAAAATATTCATCATACATATGTACCATAAAATAAATATAACATTTATAACAAATATAATAATAGAGATTAAAGTAGAGTCTATGTGTGTTTTTCTCTTTATCTGTTTTGAGACTATTTTACTAATATTTCATACTGTTACTTTTTTTCCTTTATTTTGTTACCCCATAAATCAGGGGTCTTTGGCTGCAAGCAACAGAGATTGCATCTGGCTAATACATACCAGAAAGAAATCTGTGTTGGGGAAATATGGGGAATTCACAGATTCAGAGGGATAGCAAGGAGCAAGGCTTAGAAAGATAGGCAGAGGAAGCAAGTGTTCCTGGGGTCCTGCAGGAGCTGCATATAGGTTCCTCCAGGTACCCTGTGACAACCCGGGAGCTCAAGTCACCCATCCTAATTCCCATGCCATTGAGGAGGGAGATCTGATCAGTCCTGTGGGGGTCATGTTTCTGTCCATGGCTAGGGCAGAGTTAGGACACCTTGTTAACTGTCCTAGCCAGATTGTACCCAAAGGACCTTGGTTATCTCCCACTGTGGATGTTAGCCTGAGTCCCAAAGGAAATGGAATGGATGATCAAGAAACAAAAGACACAGATATCCCCACATTAGGGAATGATTCTTCCCCTTCAACTTTTTAAAGGTATAATTTATATACCAATAATAAAGTTTCAAACTGACCATTAGATTCTTTGAGAGTCGCTCTGATTGTTAGAAAATCCTTCCCTCAGCATCGATTCCATTTTTGTCTGTCTGTATCAAAGAGGGGCCAGAATGGCAGTGGACCTGGAAGCTACTATTTGGGGATCAGCTGAGAACACCTGGGGAGGGAACGGCTTGGAGGAGAAGGCTCAGGGGTGAAATGAATTGTCATCACCAGGCTTCTAAAGGACTGCCTGCCAAAGGATGGAGAGCTGTTCTCTTTCCCTGGAGGCTACATATAGAACCAATGGATGGAAGTTCAAGGAAGGCAAAGGTCATCTGGACATAGCAATCAGAACTGCCCGGCTATGGAAAATGAGAAGCCCCCTCTCAGGGTAGACTGGGTTGGAGCATGCTATCTCTGTGAATCCCATGGGTCTGTGATCCTCTGAGCCCTCACTGTTCACACTATCATGTGTCCTGAAGGAAGGGGTCCCTTGCCTTTCACAGCCACTCAGCTGCCTCAACTCAGCCTCTTCCTTTCACTTGGTTTGATTGCAAACTGTATTTGGGGAAGGATTCCCCATCACCACACACTGCAGGAGGGTGTTGGGAGGTCCTCGACGAGTATGGTGAGGAGGAGAGGAGGGAAAAGCATGAACAAGAATTCGAAAAGTTCCAGCTCTGTCATTCAGACATGATGGGATCTTAGCTCAATGCATCTGGGTTTTGTGATCCTCATTTTATTCATATGTGAAAAGTGGATGCTGATAATGACAACAATAACAATAGCATCCTCACAGAGCCAATCAAGAGGTGGCTCCTGGTTTTCATTGAGTCCTAATGATGTGCTCATTTATTTACACGTATCATTTCATTTCTCATTTCATCTTTCCAACAAGCCCCTGGTGGGAATATTCTATGAATCCTAATTCACAGATGAGAAAACTGAGCTTGAGAGAGCTTAAAAGTATTTACTGAAATGTTGAAGCTAAAATTAACTTTAAAAATTAAAATTAAAATTAAATTAAAGTTAACTTTTAAAATAAACTTTATAAGCTGATTACTTTCTAGTGCCAGCCACAGTAGTCAGCGTTGCTTGAGCTGCATCCTGCTGGACCTCATGGGGGGCGGTCTGGCACAGGACAGGAACACAGTCAATGCTAATTCTCTTCTACACGTCATCCTTGTGACCTAAACCTTGAAAATCTCTAGTTACCAACACTCATCCCCGAATCTTCAGTCCCTGTGCTGCTGTCATTCTCAGGCTGGTCACCACATGGTGGCAGCAGTTCCAAGTGCCAAATCAGGATGACACACAGCACCTTCTAGTTCCCTCAGGAGTGAAAAGATTCTTCCTGGAAGTTCCCTCATATCTTATTTAACAGAATTGGACCACAGTCTCATTCCTAAGGCAACCATGGCAGAAGGGGATTGGCTGAATAAACTTTGGGCCCACAAAACCTATTCCTGCCTTTTGCTTGGAGGGAAAAGGTGGGTACTGGATTCTGGGTAGGTAACCAACTGTCTCTCACACCCTTACTTTCCAAATATGAAAACTGAGACTCAGAGGGATTTAATTAACACATGGAGACTCCAAGACTAGGGGCGGGACTCCAGGAAAGGTGTACAGTAAAAGTGGTTCTCAGGCAAGGGAGAGGCTGGGGCCAGGCTGGGGCAGGGGGCTCTGGAATAGTGGTTACCACCTGTGCCTTGGAGTCAGGCAAGTCACTGATGGCTAGATTCACCTCTGATCATCCTTATTTACTGGACCTGGGGTCAGCCTGGAAATCAATATTTCAAAAGTTCTCCATGACATTTTAATGTGCAGTCAACATCAGAACCACTGGTTTTGAAGAAGAGTTGTTGAAATAGAGGTGGGGAGTGGGCATTGAGGCCAAAGGATTAGAGTCTTGACAGGAAAACAAGGAGTCTTCCTCCTCCTTATTCTCCCCAATAATCACTCCCATTCACTGAGGACTTCCCTTTGTTCTGGACAAAGCAGAGCCCCTGACTCCCACACTTGACATCTAGATAGGCAGTCAATAACTGAATGAATCACAGATGCTTCACTCGAGATCATCTTCCCACCACCTCCACAGAGCAATAGCGTTCCATTTCACAGAGGAGGAAACCAAGGTCCCAACTACATGCTTTTCAAGTCCTGTCCATCAGTTGAACAAATAGGACTCAGAGAAGCATAACTGGGCTGAGAATTTCCACAAACAGGTCCCTAGAAAAACGGGGGGCAGGCGCCCTCTCCCCATACTCCCTCCCCTCCTGCTCTTTCTGCCCTCCGAATCCTCCTCTTGAGTCTTATTTTTCTGGGACCTCCTCACAGCCCTCCTCACCTGCCTGGGAATCCCAGCCTCCTGAGAGAGAGAAGGGCAGAATAGAAGCTTTCTGACTAAGACATGAGCAGGAGCCAGAAACAGTATTCATTTCTGAGAAACCTCAGGGGTGGGAAAGGACCAGGACCCTGTGAATTGGGAGGCCTGAGAGCTCCTGTGGTCTCTGCATATCACCTGTGGTTGAACCTAGAGCAAGATCCTTCCTGTTTCTGGACTCCAGTTTCTTCATCTGTAGCATGATGAGGTTGGATCAGAATCCACAGGCCACAATACTCAAGTGCTCTTAGGTCCAGGGAGACATACAGTAATGGGGCAGGCTAGACAAGGACAGGAGACTTCGCTGGCACATGTCCTGTCCGCAAGGGTGGGAATTTATCGAATCCCAGAAATTATCACCATGGAGGCAGGTGGGCTTAGGATTGTGATAGCTTCTGATTTATTTTTAAAGAAATGCAAATACATGTATATTTTATGTGCAATTTCCTGGTTAATATGTTAATCTGATGATAAAAATAGTAATGAACTTGTGTAGGAAAACACCATTTGGCTTGAAGTTTGCTTTTTGAGATCTGTGGGTTATATAGCCTCTAAGGCCCTAAGCCTTACTTACATTCTGTGATTCCTAAATGAGGGGAGTTAACAGATCTAATATGGCAGAAGACACAAATCAGTATTTCTGTACTAAAAATTCTTTTCAGGAAGTAAACCCAAATGACATCATCCTTATCATTAATTCCTAGTACTTTGGTACAGATTTATTTCTAGGATCTGGGGGAAAATGTGCCCCTTTCCAAAATCTGATCCCATTTTGAAGGCTAATAACTGTCTGCTTTGTAGAGAAACAGTGCCCTCTGCTGGAAGAGTGGAGCAGGATGGCACGCTTGGCATGAGAAAATTTAATACTTGGAATGCAGGGATTTGTTTGTTTTCACTTGAAATAGATTTAATGAAGAATAATAAATAAAATGTAAATGCATATTTATGGATGGTTTGATGTATGTTAGGCAGAAATTGGGCTTTCATGTATCCATTTGGGAGTAATTATTCTAAATCTACCAAAAGAAGTCCAGGATTAGAGAAAGGAAGAAAATATTTGTTACATTGACTGACAGCAAACTGGAAGGGGCATTCATGGAGAGGAAACTGGAGTCTAGGTCTCTAGACAGTGTTCTGGAAAATCCAATCCTTTATAGTAATGCATTTCAGGTATATAGGTTTTAATAGTTACTTTTAACTGCTTTCTTTTAACAACCCTCCAAGACAGGCATTGTTATCATCTTCATTAACCCTCCAAGACAGGTATTGTTAACATCTTCATTTGATAGACAAGGAGAGTGAAGTCCAGAGAGTCTGTGTGACCAAACCAAGATTCCTTAGCTGTTAAATGATAGAGACAGAGGCAAGTTTCTTAACTCCTCAATCCTTAATTTCCCTATTTTTAAAAATATGGATAAAAACAGTGTCTATATTCACAAAAGGATTGGACAAGAATACGTGGGTGAGGCACTTAGCACAGCGCTTGGTACCCAGGGTAGCTACTGTCTTTGTAATGAGGATAGTCCCATGCTTTTGATTTCTCACACTGTGCCTTTCCTACTACATTGGGCAGCAGCATCTTGAGTGGCCAAAAGAGGGACCACAGTGTTTCTGGGATTGGTCACAGTGGTCCAAAGTCTTAAAATTAAAGTTCAAATTTTTGAGCATTATTGACTTTATCAATAACTCTTAAGATCTTGAGTTGCATCATAAAAATAGGTCATTCTAATAAGTTGTAATTCTTGTGAATTGTGTACCATCTATACCATACAAGGACTATCATATGGATCCCTGAGCTCTACATTTTAATAGGAACATTGACATGTTAGACAATGTCCAAAAGAAAGTGGCAAAAGGTTGAAGAACCAGATAAAAGAGGGAGGATCAAAAGAACTGGGGATGCTTGATCTGGAGAAGAAAAGACTCAAGAAACACAGTTTTCATTCTCTCATTCACTTTCTCATTTACATTTGTGGTGTGCCTACTATGTGTGGAGCACCTGTCATGTGCTGAGAATACAACAAAGCAGATGCAATCTAGAGAAGGTCAAAGACTAGTAGGGGTCTCAGGTGGAGAATTAGCCTCATTTCAGAGGATCCAGCAGGGTCAGACTTATCAGAATTCACATTGGCTGGAGGGGGCTGGAGCCAATGGCTGAACCATGAATTGCAAGGAATATCCAAGAAGAACCTAGAAAGCCGAGGAGAAGTTTCCTAGGAGACTCAAGGTGGGGTGGGGTTGGTGGGATTTGATCTTCTTAGTTTCCTTTGGATCTAGGCATTGTGGCTATATCACCTTTGCCCAGTCTGCTCTGGGGAGGGCTTCTAGTAATGCCACTTACCCTGTCTCTGGGAAGGATCAAGGCCCAGACCCATGGATTCCTTTCTTGAACCTCTGTGTAGTTGGTGATTTAGACACTATCACCTTTTATTTATTTATTTTTTTGGGGGGAGGTCAAAGAAAATTCCTGTGAACAGCATCCTTTACATGATATAAAGGTATTGTCGGCAAATTCTTCAGATTGGACATGAAGTTTCCAAAAGTTCATTATTAAACAAATTCATTTTTTATTATTAGACAACTTAGAAGCATGAAATAAACAATAGGAGCAAAGAGGGACATCACCTAAAGACAACCACTGCTAACAGTATTTACTTCCATTTTTTTTTCCTCTTGTTTACAATTTTATTTTAAAATACATATGATCACACCAAACCTTGCTCTCTCACCCTGGATAATTTATAAGGGAAAAAAGAAACCCTTTCTTTAAAGTTATTACAAGATCTTCATTACAGTCTTCAAATTATTTAGTTAGGCTATGGTTATTATTGTATTATACATTAAGTGAAGATACCACAGTTTATTCATTCTCCTATCATATTGGTCATTTCCAGTTTTTTGATAACGTAGATAGTGCCCAAATCAAAAACATTCTATCACTCTCTGAAATGTAAGCCTATGTTTGTACATAAGGATGTTTCTTGTGGCTTTTCATTCCCTATCAACCCTCTACCCCAGCGTGCACACCTCCCACACACCATAACTGACTGCTTGCTCTTTGCTGTATAGCCCAAGTCTCTTGACATGACCCCTGCTGTTGCCCTTTCTGTCATGACACTTAGTCATCTTTAACATCAAGCTCAAATGTCATCTGTTTGGTGAGGCCTCCCTCTCATTCCCCAAGACCTCTTGTCCCTGCTCCACAACACATCTCTCTTATTGCTGGTTTGACAGAGCCATGAAATGTTTGGTTAGTTGGTTGGAAAGTTAGTCATCACACTGCTGGCCAATTTCTAGAAAGGAAATTGTCCAACATCAGAGCTGGAAATCTTTGGTTATAGATATGGAGAAGGTCCTTTGTGTGTGTACGCATGCATTTGTGTATCCACATGCACACACAATCAGCCATTTATGCTGAGCATGGTGTCACATGCCTGTAATCCCAGCTGTTCAGGAGGCTGAGCGGGAGGATCACAAGTTCAAAGCCAGCCTCAGCAAAAGTGGGGTGCTAAGCAACTCCGTGAGACCCTCTCTAAATAAGATACAAAATAGGGCTGGGGATGTGGCTCAGTGGTCGAGTGCCCCTGTGTTTAATCCCCAGTTACCCCCCCCAACAAAAGAAAAGGACAGCAATTTACTGGATTAGGACCTACACACATAAGCTCATTTTACCTCAATCATCTCTTTAAAAAGCCTTGTTTCCAAGTACAATCACATTCTGATGTACTGGGGGTCAGGACTTCAACACAGGAATTTAGGGGGCCACAATTCAGGCCATAACAGAGTTCAGGATTATAGTCATACATGTAACATTTGAATGGCAAAAGAGAAGCAAAAAACATCATTTTGAGTTTTGGAACATGGCAGACGTAAGGTTCATCCAGTGTCTGCAATCTTCTTACAAACCACTAGCCCTGCTTCTGCCAACAGCCTAAAGCACCAGCCATGTTTTCCTGCACCTCCTGCAATTCCTCACTTCCAGAACACTGGCCATTTCCCCTGACCTTTGTTCTCCCAGCTTTGCAAGAGCTTTGACTTTCTTACATAAAATTCATTTCTGTTTGAGATTCTATTTTCTGTTTGTGGCTAAAACTTGAAGGTTACAGTAGCTGTTCTCTAAGTGGTGTGGATGGTTGGTATGTTAGTCAGCTTTTCATCGCTGTGACCAAAATACCTTAAAAATAAGCAACTTAGAGGAGGAAAGATTTATTTTGGCTTACAGTTTCAGAAGTTTCAATCCATGTGGGCTAGCTCCATGTCCTTGGACCTGAAGCAGAACATCATGGTAGAAGGGTGTGGCAGAGGAAAGCTGCTCAGCTCCGGATAGAGCTCTGGATAGAGCTGGGGGAAGCAGAGGGGAAGAGAAAGAGTGGGGGGAGAACCAGGGAGAAAATAAACCCTTTCAGGGCCCACCCCAATGACCTTCTTCGTCAAATAAGATTCCACCTCCCAGTAGTCCATGCATCCCTCAATGGATTAATCTACAGATGAAGCCAAAGCCCTCACGACCCAATCACTTCCCAAAATCTCCACCTCTGAGCACATGAGACGTTAGGGGAACATCCCAGATTCAAACCATAACAGTTGTCAAGTGGAGTTCCAAAGGAATGATCAAAGAGAGGCCTGTGGTAAATCAGGCACGAATCCTGGAAAAGCTGGGATGCAAACCAAGGACTTGGAATTTATCTCATGGCCCAGGACATTATCACCTTTTACCAATGAAGCATCCCTAATAGTAGAAAAGAATAACCTTGTACTCCTAAGTATTCTGACATCAACTGCTACAATTTAGAAAAATTCTTTGAAATCTGTCAAATCATTCAAATTTTTAAATTTCAATTATAATTAGATATTAATTTTAATATAAAACAATGACTTTAATTGCTAGCCAACAAGTTAATTTAGCATTCTAAAGCAATGGTAGCTTTATCCTATGTCTTTGATTACTGTCTGCAAACCAGATCACAAACCACAGTTTGAGAAGCTCAGTTCAAGGCAATATGGAAATGCTGAATGGTTTTGAGGAACAACGCAGAATGAAAAAATTGCTTTCTAGATAATTTCTGTGCTGCTGTGTGGAAGCAGATAGATCTGTTTGGAGGCAATTGTAATAATCCAAGTGAAAAATTATGAGACATTGAAAGAAGATCCTGTCAGCAAGGAGTGAAGACAGGTAATTCATAAAGCCTGGGCAGCTCACTTTTACTTCTGGAATTCAACGAGATAAACAGGTGAAAGCCGAGATCCTTCTCAGCCCTAAAATATTTCTCTCTGCTTATTTTTACATTGTGCTTACTCTTAATCTATTACTACTAACCATAGTTTATTTCATTTACAGGCCCACTAAGGGAACTTTTGCTGCTAGTTTTGCCAATAAGACAAAATTCTGTAGACTCATTTCTTTCATTACCTCATGTACATGTATGACTGCATGACTGATGTGATCCTACAATACATACAATCAGAAAAATGAGAAATTACACTCCACTTATGTATGATCTATCAAAATGTATAAATGCATTCTACTGTCATGTACAACTAATTAGAACAAATAAAAAAAATTAAAGGAAGAAGAGGAAGTTCTAGATATAAGGAGCAGTGATTTTTGGTAAAAGTTTCTAGTAAATTCCATTTCTGATTTGACAACATGTCATCTGAATATAGAAGGCACTTAATAAATATCTATTGAATTAGCAAATGAACAAATAATGATGAGTTACACATTTCAATGCATTCCAGTGCTTCTTCCTTACATCATCTGTACAGTCTTGCCTTACGTCAGTCCTTCAACCCACAATTCAAAGGCTTGTCCCTCTGCTTACAATATCCTTTGCCTCAACTCACGGAGGAAAGGTCTACTCACTTGGCCTGACTCAACTTAACTTTCACATTGTCAGAGAAAAGTGTAGCTATGTAAGATAAACATAGATATTTAAATTCACATAGACATGAGTTCAAACCTAGGTTTTTACATATAGTGGGAAGTTATTCCAAGAGTTCTTTCTCTTAAACTTTTGTTTTATTAGATGATGAACAAAACGAAAAAATTCACCAAATTCAGTCATCATTTTCGTGGTTGTGGACCATATTTCTGTAAGCAGGCCAACCTGGTAACAGCACCAAGCCTCATATTTGGCTTGCTGAATGTCACAAACTGCTGCCCACATAGAAATGTGGTCATGAGTTGATAGCAAACCTATCTGATGGCACAGGATCTCAGCTCTTTCACTCCATTCAATTTCTGGATTTGGGCTAAATCAAACACGTTCACTAAACTTGTGCATTGCTGTGCTGGAGGCACCCAGATTTGGGATTGACTAAACCTGGACAGTAAGTCTTGAAAACTCTCATTATTCATACCCTGTTTTTCAGAGTTCAGGCAGGCATTCAAGGAAGGACTTTTAGGAAACTATTGGAAGGGTGTGGCCCTCATCTTTTTACCAAATCTACCTATGTTATGTCTGGATACTCTCAGAGGTCAACCCACCAGGCTCAGGATGTATTTTTCCCATTGATAACACCTTGGCCTTGGAATTCACCCATGTGTTCAGCTGTCACCTTCATTCACACGCCTATTTTCCAAAAGAAACACATACCTGGATTGTACCTTTGTCATCGCGCATCTAGAGACCTAAACAAAATAAAATGTACTTCAAGGAAATAAAATTATAAGCAGTTTGAAACAAGCATCAAGGTGATATCAAACCTGTTTATACTCAACTGAGCTTCCATATTGCAAATTCAGCATCAAAAGACCATCCCTTACTAAAAAATGACTTTTGAGACACATTAGATTTCAGTCCCTAGGCAAGTTTCCTAAACTCTGTTTCAGTTTTCTCAGTGTAACTTGGTAATAATAAGACCTATTGTGAGACTTTCATAAAGTATATTAATCTGTAACAAGAATAATATATCATATACCTGGCACACAGTAGATACCCATTAAACATTGTCTATAATTATGCCTCAAAACTCTACCTCTCAGAGCATGTATGTTCTTACCCAGTGTGATGCATATAAAAACGGCTTCACTTATTCAGTGGGCAAAATAATACCAACTTCATATAATCTTTAGGACTAAATTAGATGACATTATTTTTTTAGAATGGTGCTGAGCATTAGGAGTTCTCTAAAAATAAAAAGTGCTATCACATTTCATCACATTCTTTATGTACATTATCCTAAAACCTAACATGAATCCATTCAAATTTGAATTACTTTGTATATGTGCATTATGTCTCTTTCATGTGTTTTGGGGAAGATGGGAGAATAACGTGTTGGGTATCTACCACAGACCAGGCTGGCATGAGGTGCCTAAGCTTCCATATTATAAATTCATTTTCAAAAGACCATTCCTTAATAAAAAAATAACTTTTGAGGCACATTACCATATATCATTTCCTTAGGTCCCTCTCCAAACCCAGGAGACACTAAATCCCCATCACGAGATGGCGCAAGGTCAAGGACTTTGACCTCAGTGTGATGCTGTGTCCTTTGCTCCACGTTCTGTGCACCGCAGCAGAACTGAAGCCAATGCACGTGTTCACTGAATGGAGAAGGTCCCCCTGGACGGTCGAGGCCCCAACCCGACGACAATGTTCTGGAAGTCTCAGTGCTTGAGAGCAAACTCCCCTGAGCCAAAGGGCCTTTGCTGTGCCACCTACCAGCTCTCTGACTTTTGACAGGTTCTTAAACACTCTGCGCCTCAGTTTCAAGTAACTGTGCATCTGCCTGCCACCACAGTACCTCCTTAGCCAAGGCTTCCCTTTCTGTTACCTGCACTCAGCCACAGTCTGAAAATATTATATGAAAAATTCCACAAGTTTTAAATAACTTTATTACAGTACATTTTTATAATTGTTCTATTTTATTATTAGTTATTACTGTTAACCTCTGTCTGTGACTAATTTATAAATTAAACTTTATCATCTGGTATATAGGTATAGGAAAAAGCATAGTATATATATAGTGTTCAGTATAATCCATCAATTCAGTTATGAGGGTCTGGGGACATATTCCCTTAGATAAAGGGGACTGCTATATATGTTTATTTTGTATAGTGCCTAATATAGAAGAAGTGCTCAATGAATATCACTGCAGAATAATTAGCCCTCACAGCCCCTGGTAGTACTGTTCCTCCTCGGGAAGCTGTTCCTCCAGCCACGGTGGGGCTGAGCCTTGGGAACCTGCAGAAGCTTGAATTCTTTTGCCGCTAGGACACAAGAACCATTTCCAGCCATAACAGTCTCATAGTTGACACAGGAATGGTGTTCATTTCCTTCAAAAGTTGTTTTGTTCTCTTTCCAAGGCTTTAGGGCAACTGCTGGCTCAGTAGGAAGCTCTCTGAAGCTGTGAGTCAACAGGCACTCATCGTAGGAGGTGACTCACACACCAGAGTGTGCTGTCCACAAATGGTGTGGGGGTGGTCCCTCTTGGGGAGAGATTGACGATGGCCCTAAATGAGTTGTTTGTGATCACAGGCTGCTCACGAGCAGACAGCAGAACAGATGTGGCGGTTAATTTCTCATCATGTCCCCTACACACTCCTTCAAGAGAGGTACAGATTTTGCTTGAAAAGATGTTGTCCTTGGGGATGGGACGTGCCACTTCTGTCCTCCAGGCCTTTGGTGGGGGAGCTGGTTAGAAGACAAAATGAGATGTGACCGGTTCTAATAGTTGTGCTCTTCACGTTGAGGTCAGAATGAAAGAAGCTGACTGTTGGGGTATTTGGGAGCCTAGGGTAATTTCAGTGGAGTAATTTGAACCTAAATTTTTACTTGAAGATAAATATTTTATCAATATAAAAAGATTAACCTATTATTTTTTGTCTGTTTCTTCTAACAGACTGTGCACACTTTGGAGGCACTAAATCTAATTCTGTATCTCTAACAAGTTAAGTCTGGTGTGGGTGATGTCCAAAATGCATGGGTCTGAATCTGAACTTTCCAGAAGTTATTTAACCTCCCTGTGCCTCAATTTTCTCACATATAACCTGGAGACATCAAATAATATCTGCCTGATGGGGTGGTTGTGATCATTACCTTAGGTAATGCAATGCTACTGAAAGTGGGATCTGAGATCAGAGCTGGTCTATACACTGGTTACCAGCCCATTATCAGTCACCCACTGAAAGTGTAGGGATCCTTTTAGGAACATAAAGTTTACAGCAACTTCACTTCACCACAACAGTTTTATTATGTTTTACAGAAGTTATCCATCTATAGTAAATTTTAAAAAAACATACCTTACGACTGTTGCTTCATCACAGTTTGAGAATCACTAATAATATGTTATCTGATATAGTTGTGTGTCAGCCTCTACTTACTAAAATGCATATTGTTTTATTAAAAACACCTCGCTCTTATTTCTTCTTTATTTTGGGGAGAGAGGTACCGGGAATTGAACTCAGGGGCACTCCACCACTGAGCCACTTCCCCAGCCCTATTTCATATTTTATTCAGAGACAGGGTCTCACTGAGTTGCTCAGCACCTCACTTTTGCTGAGGCTGGCTTTGAACTCCAGATCCTCCTGCATCAGCCTCCCGAGTCGCTGGGATTACAGGTGTGCACCACCGCGCCTGGCTCTTATTTCTTTATGGTTGTGTTAGAGCTTAGTATATCAGTAGTGTGATTTCCCTTTCAGAATTTCCAGGAGGTGTTTAAAGAGTTTATCAATAAGAGTGGGTGTTGTAGAATTGTGAACCACAAATGTAGGATGTTTTAGAGAGGAGGAGTTTGGGTTAGATTCCAGGAGGGAGTGAGAACGCCTCAAGGCACTAGGTGGGAAAGCAATCCAACCTCCAACCATGTGGCAGGTGGCCTGTTCTCCTGGGCTCCCCCGTAGGAAAAGCTCCCTTGACGAGGTCTTGGTTGAAAACAGCCTTTCTCACCTAGTGGAGCATTGCATGAGGCAGAGGATGAGTTCTGCTCAAGATAAAATCATTACACATTGAACCAGAGCAAATATTGGACCAGAAAAACTGTCATAAAAATGTTTTTAAGTCCAGTAGTTCACAGGTCTTTTTAGAGAGCTTCAAATTTGCCTTTTGTAAAAATGAAAGTTTTATAGTAGATGAAGGATGGTATAATTAGTAGAAAGAACAAAGATTTTAGAATCAGACATAACTGGGTTTTTTTGGTTTTTTGTTTTGTTTTTCTTACCCTACCACCTTTTGACAAGCAAGGAATATAATCTCTGGGTCTCAGATTATTCACCTAAAATGGGGATAATAACGCTTAACTTTTCTGAGTTCTTGTGGGAATCACATGATGTTTAAAATGTGCTTTTGATATAGTGTCTCAAAAATTATTAAACACTGTTCCTTGTTTCCATGTTTCATGATGAAAGTTCTAAAATAAAAAGTAATTTATTTATTCATTTATTTATTTTTTAGGTGGACATTTTATGTTGTGGATGTGAACCAGCTAAAGACAAAATATTCATAACAGGAAAGGACAATTAGCAATTTGATGACTCAGGGATCTAATTACATCTGAACAGTATAATAGTGCATTTTTTCCACTCTTTTTTTATTGTTTGTTCTCTTTAGTTATATGTGATAGCAGAATGCATTTTGATTCATTGTACACAAATGTAGTACAATTTTTTTATTTCTCCTGTTGTATATGATGTAGAGTCACACCATTTGTGTTAATCATACATGTACATAGGATAATGATGTTTGTCTCATTCCGCCATCTTTCCTTCCCCCTCCCTGCTACCCTCCCCTCATTTCCCTCTACACAATCCATCATTCCTCCATTTTTCCCTTACCCTCTTCCCCTCTGCCCCCATTATTTATCAGCACTCACTTATCAGAGAAAATTTGGCCTTTGTTTTTTGGGGATTGGCTTATTTCACTTAGCATGATATTCTCCAGCTCCATTCATTTACCTGCAAATGCGGTAATTTTATTCTTGTTTATGGCTGAGTAATAGTCCATTGTATGTGTGGATATATATATATATATATATAAATATATATATATATATATATCACATTTTATTTATCCATTCTTCTGTTGAAGGGCATCTAGGTTGGTTCCATAGTTTTGCTATTGTGAATTGAGCTGCTATAATCATTGATGTGGCTGCATCACTATAGTATGCTGATTTTAAGTTCTTTGGGTGTAAACCGAGAACTGGGATAGCTGGGTCAAATGGTGGTTCCATTCCAAGTTTTCTTAGGAATCTCCATATTGCTTTTGAGAGTGGCTGCACCAATCTGCAGTAACACCAGCAATGTATGAGTGTACCTTTTTCCCCACATCCTCACCAATACCTATTGTTGCTTGTATTCTTGATAATTGCCATTCTGATGAGAATGAGACGAAATCTTAGAGCTGTTTTGATTTGCATTTCTCTAATTGCAAGAGATGATGCAATTATTTGTTGATTGATTGTATTTCTTCTTCTGTAAAGTGTCTGTTCAGTTCCTTAGCCCATTTATTGATTGGGTTATTTGGTTTTCTGGTGTTAAGTTGTTTGAGTACTTTATAAATCCTGGAGATTAGTGCTCTATCTGAGGTGCGTGTGGTAAAAGTTTTTTCCCATTCTGTAGGCTCTCTCTTCACATTATTGATTGTTTCCTTTAGTGAGAAAATGCTTTTTAGTTTGAATCCATCCCATTTATTGATTCTTAATTTTATTTCTTGTGCTTTTGGAGTCTTGTTAAGGAAGCCAGGTCCAAAGTCAACATGATGAAGATTTAGGCCTGCTTTTTCTTCTATTAGGTTAAAAAATTGTCTATTCCTTTCATTGAGAAGTAGAGTCTAGTTTTCCTCCCCTTGAATCTGAGTTAGTGTTAGTGACTTACATGTCCAATATAATGTAACAGAAATCCTGTTTTGAGACTTGCAAAGCTAGGCCATAAGAAACCTTGCAACTTTCATCTGGGTTTCCCAGAGGGAAGTCAGCTGCCTTGTAAGAAATCCAGCTACTCTAAAGCTCTTCATGCTGTGAGGTAACCCAGCTAAAAATCAGAGGAGTCAATGGGAGGAGAGATGCCCATTCAGTCCAGGTACACCAGGCATCCCATGCTAGGTGCCAGACACAAGCAAGTCTTCAGAAGACTCCAGAATCAGCTCTCATCTCCATTACTACATGAAAGGTCCTGAGCCAGAGACACCCAGTTAGAAGACACTGTGAGAGAAAACTTTATGTATATTTAAATCAAGTACATGACATGGTTGAGTCAAATTTTCATCTGCTTTACTGAATTCTTCTGGATATTTATTTGTTTACTTATTATAGTTACTACTGTACTGCTTCCATTTTTTCTTGCTGCTTGGGACATAAAAGGAGAGGAAATTCTGTTAAGGTGAAAAATGTGGCATTTTTCCAATGATTATTTTAAGTAACTAATTCAAACTTTCCAAAACATAGTGATATAATATATACCATACCATATATATTTTGCATACATATATAATTTGTTTTAGCCACTGTGTTTTGGGATGTTTTGGTGATGTTTTGTTAAACAGTAGTAGATATCCAGAACATTCTACTAGAGTAAAATTTTTGGTGTTGCTAGCCCTTACTAACTTATTAGTGATAGGTGGTCTGACAATAGTGTAACCTTCATTGGTCTACAATCCTGTATTTGCCAGGGTTAAGGTATCTGAGACTGTTGTTTCCATGCAGCCCACCATTCCCTCCCTTTGCATGACTGTGAGCTTTCTCCTTCTCCTCTGCAAGGTGAGCAGCTGCTCCTCTGGAGGGGGCTGCTTGCCTGGCTGGCCTAGTGATTTGGCAGGTAGATCTAATGAAGCCAGTTTTGTTTTAGGTTGAGGGTACTTCTTCCAGCCCAAATCTGATGTTTTCATCTCCTTCTCTTTGATTGAATTGGTTCAAAACCAATAGTCGGATAATATTATTTCCATTTCAGAGATGAAACCAGAACCTAAAGCTCCGTTTGAGTTCTAGCATACAGCAGAGTGAATGGTCAGCTGTTAGACAGCTTCTTGACTTTCCCTGTGCCCTTGCTTTCTATGAAATTCTTGGCTCATATTGCTAATAACGTGTTTAATTTCCCCAAACCCATACGTGAGCTAAAGCAAGTATAATCATAATTCCTAAGTTTGCTCACTTTCTCTTGACACCATTGATAGGTTGCCTACATTACTTTTTGCAAAGAGCAAGACAAAAACTTCTCACCAAAGCCAAACTAGTAAACAAACCCCCAGAGACTGCCATCATATCCTGTACAAGACTCAAACATGACTTCCAATTTCCTCAATCTCTGTGAAGCCAACATGTGCATCTGCTTTATTGAATTCTGTTGGGCCTTATTATTATTTTAGTTATTAGTGTACAGATTTCAATCATTCTTGCTGCTTAGAAAATACAAATAAAATGGAAATTCTGTTAAGGTGACAAATATGGCATTTTCTGCCTATTGGCTGTGATAGTTAATTATATTAATTAATCATGTAATTCATTCATCTAATCATCACTGAATGAATATTTATTGTGAGACTTCACTGAGCCAGGACCTATAGTAGGTCGTAGGCATTACACTATGAGAAGAGTAATCTTGGGCCCTTCCCTCATGGGGAATGGGAGCAGATATTGAGCAAGCAATTGCAATACTGTGTGATAAGGGCCACAACCAAGACGTACAGAGGACTCTGGGAGCAAAAGGCAGATCCTCCAAGGACATTGTGTTCTGATGCCTATCACCTTTCAGTGTTCCAGTTTGAGTGCTAACTTTGAAAATCCCTAGTGGCTCATTTAATTGGTGAGTTCACCATCATGTTTGGTATCCTTCAATCACCTTATTTACAAATAGGAAACAGGATTGCCAAGATGAAGAACAGGCCTTTAGCAAAATGTATTAAAGTAGTGATTACAATAAACATTAGCTTTGTTAATCTCCACAGTAACCCTGTGAAGGAACACAACATTCCTATGGGGCACCATGAATTCCTGCACTTTGCATTTGGGAAAAGTAAGATTCAGGGAGACTGAGTAATTTGTTAATGATCACATAGCTAGTGCACGACAGAATAAGCATTCAACCTTCAGTCTGTCTGACTCCATGAATCATGCTTTTTTAGTGCCAAAAGCAATAAACTTCATATTCTTTTCACCCCAAATTTACACTCCAAAAATATTATGCTACTTCAAAATTTTAACCTTCATTTGTGTATTCACATTTTGATACTAATGGGCAGACAATAAGGCTACTGAGATGGCTTAAAATCCCAGAATGCCTGAAAGAGTAAATTCTCACATTGAGAACACAAATAAATTCTTAGAGACCACTTCATAACTTGTTTTATCCTGAGTCCTCCTTCATTCTTTCCAGTTTTTACTTTCTTCTAACTACACCTTCCCACTGACTGAACTGTAGAAAGGACCACAAAGACCAGTCAGCTAGGCCAATGTCCACAGGATATTACCTTCTGGAACTCTCCAGCAAGGGTGCTCTAAACAATCCTTATTACTTCTCCAGTAGCAATAGTTACCCTCAACATCACAATCCCAGCAAGACACCACTTTTAGCTGGGCTGTGTCTTTGCTTTGTGAGAATATACTACAACAAATCATGTGCAGAGAAAAATAGAGCAATCAGGATGCTGTCCTTACTTTTTTCTCATGGAAAATGAATTTTACACCAAATTGCTTCTCCAATATAGTCAAGACATTTCAGTGTCTAACTTAGACCATGTCTCCAACGCTCAGCCAAAAAGCATACTGCACCAGGCCAGGCTGCTCTGACCAGGAGCTTCTTCTCAATCTGCTCCTGTTCCTGTCTTCCATATCTCAGCAAACAGCACCTGCATCCCTCACGTTGCCCAAGCCAAAAACCTAGGAGTTATTCTTGCTGCCTCCCTCTTCCTCACCCCCACAGCCAATCTGTCACCAAATCCTGTTGATTATACCTCAAAAATACATTTCTATTTCATCTGTTTGCTCCAATACCATTAACCATATTCAAACACTATCATTTCCCATCTGGACTCCTTCTCCCCCACTTTCACAACAGTTCCACTAAATCACAGACACACACACACACACACACACACACACACACACACAAACTCCACAATACATTAACCATCCAGAACTCAGAGTAATATTTTAGCAAAGTATACTAGATCATGCCACCATCTTGCTTGAAACCCACAGATGGCTTTCCATTGCTGGCAAAAGAGCCTAGAAATCTTCCCTAATGTTTCCAAGGGCTCCATGATCTGGCCTCAGTCTACTACCTATTGGCTTCATCTGACACCAATCTCTACCTCATTCATTGTATTGAAGCCTCAGTGGCCAGCTTTCAGTTCTTGCCCACCATGGCGCTCCCATCGTCCACCAACCAGGAATATTCCCCCTGCACTGCCTCTCCTCCTTCTCATCTTATTTGACCAGTTTCTACTCATAATTCACATGTCCACGTAAATATCACTTCCTCAGCGAGGTCTTCTATGACTTCCCAGTCCACCTTAGCTTCCTGAGGAAGCTAGGGTTATTTTCCTTCATATATCAGAAACCCAGATCTAGTTGATTTCGTTAAGTAGCTTCTTCATTGAATAAACAAAAGGAAATGTATTGGCTCCTGAAACTGAAAAGTCTAGAATTAGCCTTTCTTTAGACACAATGGATCCAGCACTCAAAAGATTTCAACAAATAGTTATCCTCTATTACACACCAAGTAAGCACTGTTCTAAATGCTGGGGATAATCAGTGAAGAAAAAAAATATATAAAATACTTGCCTTTGAGGGGCTGTCATTTTCGCAAGGGAAGACACACAGACGCAGACACACACATATGCAAATCAATAAAGAGAGTAAATAAGTATACCATATAGAGTTGATCCTCCATATTTGCAGGTTCTACATTCACAGATTCAACCCACCATGATAAAAAACAATAACTGGGATAAAAAGTTGTGTCTGTACTGAATACATGTAGGTGTTGTGTTCTCGTCACCATCCCTACACAACACAGTGCAACAGCTACTTATATAGCATTTACATTGTATTAGGTATTCTAAATCATGTAATGATTAATTAAAGAACACAGAAGGATATTTGTAGGTTATATGCAAATTCTACACCCTTTTATATAAGCGACTTCATCATTCACAGATATTAGTATCCCCCATGGTTACTGAGGGATGACTATATGAGAAAATGTATCTGGCATGAAAATGAGAGATGAGGGGTTAGACTGGCAATTTTAAATAGGGCAGCTGGGGTAGACCTCTATAATAAAGTGATATTTAAGTCAAGATTTGAAGGAAGCAAGGTTAGTGAGACCAGCAACTATCTTGAGATGGAGAATCTTCCAGGCTGATTGGGTGGCAAGTCAAAGGTTTTACATGAATGTGTCCATCATCCTGAGGAGCAAGAGTGACTGACTCCAGGGAGTGAGAGGGGAGAGAAGGAAGGCCCAATCCCAGCGGTCCTCACAGCCACTTTGAGGGCTTTGAGCAGAAAAGGAAAAAAAATCTGACTTCCAACCCAGAAGAACCATTCTACAAGGCGTGTTAAGCAAAGACGTCAAGAGCAAGCGTAGAAGCAGGGGAGCCAGTTAAGTGGCCATTGCAGTCATCCAGGGAAGAGTGACCGTGGCGCTAATGATCATGAAATGAGGAAGGGTGGTGAGAAGGGGCTGGGTTCTGGATGTGTTTTGGCAGACAGAATGTCCATGATAAAGACTTCCTGGCCTTCCCTGAAGTGCAGTCATCTAATTCTAAATTTGGGTTCATAGGACATAAGCAGAAAGAGGGAGACGACTTCTCAAAGTGAAAAAGCATGCCCTCGTCTTTCCCTCTCGCCTCTGTCTTGCAGGCTGATGCCAGGCTGTAACTCTGGCAGCCATTTGAATTATACAGCAGGGCAACACCTAAGGGAGCCACCAAGTGGCCCAAGGAGGAACTGCCACAGCAGCCCTGCTTTGCTAATCCATGGTTTGTTAAAATAAGACACATCTACCATATTTAGGACATGTTCCTTTAGGTCTTTTTAAACGAAGTCAAATGTACATCATACTTAAAATAATGGTTGCATGGTGACATTCATCTCATTAGTTCCAACAGGATTTTATCATGCAACTTAGCAAACTGATCCAACCCAACAAGAACATTTTGATGGCAGAAATTAAGTCATTTCAGAAGTTAGAGAGTCAAAAGAGTTAATATCTTACTTTTCATAATACAACTTTTTTTTCACAAAATGTTTTTACCTGCAATACTTTACTTAATCCTTGAAACAACATTGTGAGCTAAGTACAATTCTCTACTCTTCTCTGACCATCCTGGGAGTGGTGACCATATTTTAACCATCCTTCTATCCACATGTCTGTATCTCTCATTCAGGGTCTGGCAACCAAAAGTCTGATTTGATTAGTAAGTGATAATTCACTTACTAATGCAAGTGATAATTCACTTGCAAATGCTTGGATAAGTGAAAAATACAGTTCTTCACAAAAAGATTCAAAGGAGTTAAGTGACTTGATCCAGTTAACACAGTTACCAGGTAACACAGTTATCCTCTGGGTTGAAACTGTGCTTTTAGAGTTTTCCAAGAGTAAAGGGAAGGAGGAAAAAGATGAAAGATGAGGAGAGAGAACCAAGGGAAATTAAAGCAAAGAACAGCAATAATAAGCAGCAATCCTACCATTTTTCCAGGGTGTATTTGTTGGAGGGGAAGGAAACGTGTGCACACAGAATCTCCTCACCCCTGACTCCCTGGGGTGGAGCATGGTCAACACCGTGCAGCAGGTCTTAGAAGCCCACCCTACTCCACAAGCCAGCACCCAGCAGAGCAGACATCTGAACCGGTGGTTAGCAGTTAACAGATGTTTAAAAATGCTGAATGATAAAATCCAGAAATGAACAATTCATAAGTTTTAAATTACATATAGTTCTGAGTACCATGGTGAGATCTCCTGCCATTCTGCTGTGTTCCTCCTGGAGGAATCACGCCTATGTCCAGAGTATCCACACTGTGTATGGCTACCCACCCATCAGTCACACTTAGTGACTACCTTGATTTTCATGTCAACTGTGGTGGTATTGTAGTGCTTGTGTTCAAATAACCTTTATTTTACTTAGTGATAACCCCTGTTTTAGTCAACTTTTTCACTGCTGGGACTAAACGATCTGACCAGCGCAATTATAGAGGAGGAAGGGTTTATTTGAGGGCTCACGGCTTCAGAGGCCTAATAGAAGGCCAGCTCCATTCCTCAGGGCTTCAAGTGAGGCCAAACATCATGGAGGAAGAAAGTGGCAGAGGGAAGCAGCTTGCAACATCAGGGATCAGAGAGAGAGAGAGAGAGAGAGAGAGAGAGACCTCACTCTCCAGGTACAAAATATATACCCCAAAGTCATGCCCCAATTCCATTCTCCTCCAGTCACACCCTACCACTTCAGTTACCACTTAGTTGATTCCATTAGGGATTAATTCACTGATTAGGTTTAGACTCTCACAACCCAATCATCTCTCCTCTGAACCTTCTTGCATTGTCTCACACATAAGCTTTTGGGGGACTCCTCATATCCAAACCATAACCCCAAAGTCTAAGAACAATGTTCCTGGCAATTCAGATACAGTAAAGGAAAGCTGCAAAGTGCTTCCTTTAAGGAAAAGGGAAGACTTTATCATAGGTATACATACAGGAAAAAACACTGTATATATAGGGTTCAGTGTGATCCATGCTTCCAGCCATCCACTGGGGTTCTTGTAACACATTCCCTGCTGATAGGGAAAGACTACTGTACTTCTAAAGACACCCCAACAGTAAATGGCACAGCCAGATTCTAGACTGTTCACTCCCACTCCACCACCACTCACTGTTCACTCCAGCAAACATCACCTTTTCCATTCTGAGAATCTGCCTAAACTCTAAAGTTAGAACAAGCCCTGAGTAGACAAAACTGAAACAAAGATGACATTCCTGTAGCAGAGTATGAGGAGGTGGTGTGTGTCTAACAGCCTCTCCTGGGAGGCATCTCAGATGACTTTGTGCTGTGTTCCCATGGCCCAAGCAGCCTTGGCCCCAGGCCAGGATGGGAAGACACAGAGACCCAAGGGAAAGGAGGAGGGGGGCCCTGCTCTGGGGCTAATGAGGTGTAACCACTGCACCCCAGGCGCTGGAGCCTTCCACATCTCTGGATCCTTTTATGCCAAGTTCAGACTAAGACTGAAATTTCCTAGTGGTCATAGTATATTTTGAAAGGCTTACTTGGATCAGTAAGAAGAATGCCTCGGAATCTTCACTAATGCAGTATGGGCTGTTTCCAAGACATGGAGCTTAGAAGCCAAGAATCTTACCAAATATCATCTGCTTACTAAGCAGAGGAAAATCACAGCAAGTTCAAGGTGCCGGTGACTCTGATGGAAATGGGCTTCAGTGAGCATGAAATTAAATCAAATAAAGGCATGGAAAACTTTGAAAACTCCCTTCCCATCCTAAATGAATACCACAGACAATGTTTATGAATAATTCCTTGATGTCCAGTGATTTTCTTCCACAGTAAATCCTTTCAAAGGATTAGAACAATGAGGGACATCTTGTGATCTTCCAAACACACCCTCTCATGTAAATAATTAATACAAAATCTATACTTTCAAAACTATCTTTACTACCACATTTACCTCAACAATGATTTTTTCAAAGGAGTCCTTTTCTTATATATGTGATAAGAATACAATCCATGGCATGGAGACAAATGCATATAAAATACATTGTGAAAAATCTTGCACACTTTGAGTTCTCAAGTTGGTATAAACAAAAATAGCAATGTGAGATTTTTTATACTGTAATTAAATGTATTTAGAACTACAAACCTTTCGGAAAAGTAAAAATTGTTACATAGTAATAAACAAAAGTTGTAGCAATAGGAATAAACATATGAGCTATGGTCAGTATTCCTATGGGGTAGGCATCATTATCTTCATATTATAATTAAGAAAATTGGGACTCAAAGAAGTAATTTCCTACAATCAATCACACAACTAGTTAGTGGTCCAACTAATATCCAATCTCTGTTCTATCAGACTGCAAAGTTCATACTCATCTGTTATACCTTCTCACTTGTGCTCACACATAGGAGTTCTAGATTTTTTTAAACTGTGATGCTAGGTAGGAGCAATTTTAAGTATTAGCAGGAATTCATGTTTGGAAATAGAATGAGTATGAACTTTGAAGGGAGGCACAGCTTATGGGTATTATTTTCACTACACTTTATTATAGAACCACCTCTATCATCTCTCTGCAGTTAAATGGAGGTAAGTATGGGTGCATTTCCCAAAGCTCTAAGAGTTGTACTGGGTACATTTTTCTCCCACTGCTGCCTCTGAGGACTTGGTGAACTAGTGTTCATGGAAAGGACTGACAGATTACCTGATTCGTTTTTTCCTCTGGTTACTCTCCTCAATGCCCTTTCACCCAAATTTGTATTAGTGCTTTCTAACCTGGGATGGTCACACTTTCTTTTTCTCCCTTTTGCATCATGCTCATTTTATTTCCCAAAGGTATTATGATTCTGCTGGGGTCCTTTTCTCTTGGTGTATTATGCTTACACATCTTGGTTTCATCTAATATTTGTTCTCCATATTCCATGATGATCTCAAGGGGTAAGTACTTCCGGACTAGCTGAGCTAAACTCCCTCGGGAAAGCAGGGTAGTAGCTGAAGGGCACTATGAAGGATTCCTTTTAAACATCTGCTTGACAAGGTATTAAAATTCAAAAGAATAATGAGATGGCAGTGAGCTGATGGATCTTTGACATATTTGAAGACAAGACTTTTCCAACTGTTTGCCTGAAATGGATGCTTAAAGGTACAGAGTTCATACAGAATGCATCCCAAGGACCAGATGTCACTTTTATTGTTATAAGGCAGGTTTTCCCAAATTTCTGGAGGCACATAATAAGGTGTTCCCACATACGTACAAGCAAATGCCATGAGATTGGAGAGAAGATGCGCAGATTCAAAATCTCCCAATTTTACTTTTCCATTTTGGGTGAGGGAGACATTCTTGGACTTGATATCTCTGTATAGCACATATTTCTTGTGAATATGGTTTACTCCAAGACACATTTGTGTAAACCAATTAAGTATTGTATCTTTAGGAAATGACTGTCCTCTTTGCTGTTTAAGCTTTTGCATTAGCTCTCCTCCATCACAATATACAGATGTCCTTCAACCTCCAAAGATTCTTTAAAGGTGACAATATTGGAGTGTTTCATTTTGGATAACAGGACAGCCTCTTTCCTAGAATTCTGTGTATCAGAGAGAGACTCAGGAAGCCTTTTTCCTTAATGGCAAACATCTGATTGCTGCTTTCCTGCTGAACCAAAGAGCTCTGTCAAAGAAGCCCTGCTTGGTCACTCCCAGGGTGGTGTAGTCATCCATGCTGGGCACCCACAGCTGGGCTCCAGTCATGCAGTAACCACAGGCTCTCCCAAACTGCCGCCCAGGTGACTGGCACACTTCTGCCAGGAGGGCAGTAATGTGAGATTTTTGTTGATTCTGACAATTAATGGGTATATTTCCTTATACTACACATGATTCTGAGATGGGTGACAAAATTCTCATCCTGTGAAATGCCCTCTATGAGGTAAGATATTAGGAGTTATGTCAAAGTGGGTAAAGATAGAGATCTGCTCATTTTAATTCAACAAATATTTGAACACTTGTGAACCATACATGTATCCAAAATTGTACTAAGTATTAGAAAGAGTCAAAGTTAAACAAATTAGATCCCTGCCTTTCAGAATTCATTCAGGTGGGGAAAAAGAAATAGTAGGCATCAACTTTAAGTTTCATATTTTCTCAAATCTCTGAAACCAGGATGCATCTTGCAACTGACACTGTGTGAAAATGTAATCAACAGCTTTTTCTTTTATAGTGGCACATAAATAATAGAATAGCTTAATATCCATTACAACGAAGTTTCTATTTGATTAAACATGGTGGTTATTACATAAAAGAGAATAAAATAAAGAGTTCACCATTCTCTCTCAAACCTACAAGTGTCAACTTTCCTGAGAAGAGTATTTGTAGTGGAAGAACTTAAGTCCTGATGGGAAAATTAAGTAGTAAAATAAGGAATGATTACACAAAAGCACTTATACAATTTTTGTGCATAATGATAAAATGATGGAAATGTGCTGCTATCTTTCATAATTTTAATCGATAATAATAGGTATTATAAATTTCATTTCCATTTTCTTTACTTAAAATATTTGTCACAATAAGACAATCATACATTCATCTACTCTTTTGAAGATAATATGCACACTAATAGCAGTTTTATTCTCTAGCATTTGATCTTTCACCCAAATATTTCATTTTGTCTTGATTGCATGGCCTCAAGCTATTGTTCAGTCCACAGGCCCCTAATTTCCCAGAGGAGAAGAACAATATAGAAGTCTGAGATGAAAATCAAGAAGCAAAACTTTGGGTGAACACTTTCTCAGCATTCTCAGCTCAGTGTTTTTGGTACATCTTTCCAGTGATTCCCTCCTCCTCATGCCTTCCACTTACCCATTCTTCAGTGACAGCAGACATTTAGGGCAGCAGAGCCTGAGACAGAATTTAAGATAGTAATTTACTGGGGAAGTGAACACGAGGATTAGAATGGATAACTGGAAAGTGTGAAAAATAGTGAAGGAGGAAAATATTGCACAATAGTAAGAGAAAATATTGCACGGCTCCTTTCTGTGGGCAACTGGGTCGCATCCTATAGGGACCATTTGAGGATCTGGTGGGATGAATTTCAGAGTTGTTACCCAAAGGATTATGATTTATTCATCACCTCCCGCTCCCTATAGGTCATAGGTTGCCTTGTGGAATGTTAACACTCTCGCTTTTCCAGATTGTGCATGAGTTAAGGATGTCCTAGTATAGAAAATGAAAGATACATAGTGCTGTCAGGTTATACTTATACAACGTGGTTGCCATGGCAATAGTTATAGTAAGAGGTGGACTGAGAGGATGGGAGGCAGTACACAGAGCTTACTTTCCTAACATGCAGAGTTAACCTTGCCTTATCAGACTTCTATGGGGCCAGGCACAGCACTATACTGTGTGGCATCTGTCCTGTTCTTTTGGAATGATTTATAAATTTTATATTGAGTATGAACTTCTTAGCAGTGGTGACAATATCTTGCTCACATCAGTGGCTACTGTGTCCAGCACAGTAATCAGCATCAGCATGTAGTCTTAGGACCTCTCACTGGAGTGAAAACACACACTTTAAATTAATGGATAACTTTATGGCAACCACTCTATTTCTCAAGGAGTTAATTGAATATTCAAGGGAAAACAGATGACAGGAAGAAATGCAGTATGAAAACCAAAGTTGACACAAAGATGTGATCATCTATGATTTGGGGACAAGTTCTCATTGTAACCAAATTATCAGTTATACTTGGTGGGATATTTTTTCCCTAAAGAAACCTGATGAAAATAAACATTGCATGTATCATACTATGACCCTCTCAGTATCACTTATGTGTTTATAAAATAAGTTTTATCTTTCCAGTTTGAAAAAATCCTAGCCATATTGATCCTAGCCTGTTGATTCACACATTTAATGACAATTCTTAAAAGCCAGATATTATGCTAGAGATTGTGGATTCCAAGGAGAGAAGAGGCACGTTCCCCAATCTTAGGATGCTCATAATAGTGGGACAGACAGACATGTCAGCCAGTAAGAACAGTGATACACTACATGTGGTAGAAGAGAAGGAAGTAGGCCAACAGTCAGCAACTATGGGGGATATACAGTCACATAAGCATTTGTTTGATTTAATCTTTTTTATTTTTTCAATCTTGAATTGATTTTTACAGATTAATCTTGATTTCTGGCTTCCCTAAAAAGAAAAATCAGAAAATCTAGCAACTTCAAGCCAGACTTCCAGCATGGTAATAGTGGGTCAGAGTTGAGTCAGAATTCACTGCCCTTTTAGAGATAGGGAGGCAGCCAGAGCCTCTGAGAATGTGGATGGGCTGGGAGTGGGAGACAGGTGTGGACTTCAGGCAGAGGGAATATTTTTATTGTGTTCCATACTTTAAGCTACAAACATATACAAACCTGTGTAAACTCCAACACTCCCCTAGCCATTTATACCCATTACGATGTTCAGTAGGTATCAATGAGGTACATAAGAGTCAAAAGAATTTTACCCTGGGAAAGATTTTTTAAAAAATTTTTTTCATTTTTATTTTCACAGACTGCATTTTGATTCATTGTACACAAATGGGGTACAACTTTTCATTTCTATGGTTGTACATGATGTAGATTCACATCATTCATATACTCATACATGTACATAGGGTAATGATGGTTGTCTCATTACACCATCTTTCCTTCCCCCAGTCCCTCCACTCCTCTCATTTCCCTCTACACAATCCAATGCTCCTCCATTCTTCCCTTACGCCCCCACCCTCCATTATGTATCATCATCCACTTATCAGAGAAAACATTCAAACTTTGGTTTTGGAGGCTTGACTTATTTCACTTTGCATGATATTTTCTGATTCCATCCATTTACCTGCAAATGCCATAATTTTATTCTTCTTTATGGCTGTGGGAGAGATTATTTTATAAGTCATTTAACCATCAACATTTAACCTTACAAATAAAGAAATAGGAGTCTACAGAGGTTGAGTAACACTAAGTGTCTGTCATGGTAAAAGACTGGACCAACGTTTTGGGGCAACAGAGAGGCATAACAACACAGAATAGCATAGTGAGCACCTGTTGTTTTTTAGCCCAAAATTCTTTTTCTGCTTTCTGAAAAATAAATCTTATTTTGCTTGGGGAACCCTGTTCCTCTCTATTCCATATGGTCCTAATGACACAAAGTCCTGCTGGCTTCAAGGTTGGCATGTGACCCAGGTCTGGCCATTCCCATCCACCTGGAACTGTCAGGAAGAAGGTAAAATCCAGCCACCAGGGTTTGCTATAAGAAAAGATTTAAGACTGAATGATGATATTTGTACCTAATTTAAGACAGAATGATGTAATAAAAAGATGATAAGCTACACTTCTTTGGGTAAGTTGCTTAGCTATTCTGAGCCTCAGTTACCACATCTGTAAACAGAAATAGCACTTCCTACCTCAAAGATCTGTTGTCTGGCTGTAAATAAATAATATATGCAAAATTCCTGGCTCACAGTAGGAGCTCATTAATGCTGACATCCTTTTATTTTTCTTCCAAAAAATGTCAGATGGATGTAGCATTATTGTAATTAAAATGTAAGAAGTGCATTGGCAGACTTTCTTTACAACATATTGAGAACAGCTTTTTCAGTAGCTACCTTATGTGATTTCAGGGAATGGGAGAGGAAAAAGAAAATAAAATGCAGCTTGATTTCCTGGAACAATTCAAGCCATATCCAGTGCCTGCCAAGTGAAGACCATAAGTCTATGTCTGCATTCATCTATTATCTCACCTCTATATAGATAAAGTGGTTTTTCTCCCCACTCACTAGCTATTGTATTTTTTAAGTGGGAACTCTTTTGAATCCCTGGCAATCATTTAGCTGACAGTTCAGCTAGTAAGGTAATAATAACTTTGGGAGCAGTTTCATGACACTTCCTGCTTTTAAAGCATTTTACAAATCTGAGCTAATTATCAAGAAGAATAACATGCCAGATTTTTCTAGATTAATATTACAATTATACTTTGCTTTTCCAATAAAAATGCAGTGAAATGTGGAAAAACAAGAAGTAAATAAGCTGTTTTCTCAATGCATTCAAATGCAATGTAGTTGATATATAACACAGGCACCTTATTGGTTGAATGTTCCTCTAACAACATCCACAAGGATTTACAAGTATGGTACTTCCTTCTAACTTTGTTTTAAAATCAACAAAAGAAATAGAGGGTATTGATGATTAGATGAAAAGAATTTGTAAACCCACGACCAGGTTTTAACCCTTCAAATATACTTTCTACTTATCTTTAGACTTAAAAACTTCAAAGAAACAAGAAAATCTTCTACTTCTGATTCATTCTTAAACCAAATGAGAAAATACCAGCTCACATCATATTGCAAACACCCCATTGTTTCTATTATAATATTGTATTAGTCAGCTTTCCATCACTGTGACAAAATACATGAGAAAAACAACTTACAGGAGGAAAGATTTATTTTGGTTATGGTTTCAATCCAAGATCAGCTGGCTCCATTGCTTCTGAGCCTGTGGTGAAGCAGGACATCATGACAGAGGGCATGGTGAAACAAAACTGCTTAACTCATGGCAGCCAGGAAGTTGAGAAAGGGAGGAAGGTGCTGGGAATGAGACACAACCTTCCAGGGCACATTATCAGGAACCCACCTCCTTCAACTGTGTCCACATCCTACAGTTTCCAGTACCTTCCGGTAGGCTACTTAGTTATGAATCTATTAGTGAATTATTCCTTTGAAGAGATTAGAGCCCTCATGATCCAGTCACCTCCCCAAAACCCCATCTCTGAACATTGCTGCATTGAGGAAATGCAAACTTTCAATACATGAGCCTTTTGGGGACATTTCAAATCCAAACTGTAAAAAATATGAAAGTACACTTGAACCAGTATAGAGTCAGATAGTCATGGTTGGTACTTACTAGCTGTGTACTCAAAACTCTCTGAATTTTAAGTTAACCTTAAGTTACCTCTCAAATGGGATAATAATACTTTCTTGGCAGGAATCCTGGGAAGGTCAAAGAAGATTCTACCTTACATGATATCTGGCATATGACACGTGGTCATATTGGCCCCGACACATCCTCTCTACCCATAATTCATGTTTCTCCCCTTCCAATCTAAAATTACCCCAATATTCATTCAGTTTGCAGGAAAACAGAGAACTATAATGAATAAAAATATTCTTTTCTACATAAGTGTTATGCATTTTTAAATATATAATGACATTTTAAGAGGATTAGGAGTAAAAATAAAAGTTAATTTCAAGAATAAAAATCTAAATATATGGTCTCCCTGAAGACTTACTTTTAACATTGTTCAAAGGAAGTAAATTATTAAATTGTAGAGATAATTAGCTTGAATTTGACCATTTTGCTCTCTGTTTTTTTTTGTAAACAAACAAGAATAAATAGTAAAAGTGATGTGACAAGGTCAGATAGTGGAAGGGATGCTTGGAACACACCTGAAGAGCCTACGGACTGGCTTGTTCTCTCCGTGAGCAGAGTGGTCAGACCCCAGTGACTCACACTAGTTGAAAGGCTCACAAGACTGATGTGGCCATCAGCCTGCCAAGTTGCTCTTTGCATTGAGAATTGTAACTGCCAAGTGTCTATAAAGCTCATATCAGTATGATCTATCCATTCTCTTGCTTTGTGAAAAGATAAATCACAATATATGTAAGTTGGTTGCTTTCTGAATCTGGAGTTAGAACAAGGAAAGTTAACCGTGTTTCCATGTAAGGGATCCATGCAGGGGTGAAACCACCCATCCTTGCTTTTCAGAGACTCCAAATGCATCCATACTAGGGGGTGCTTGAACTTGCCTTGCCACTCAGTGATTCTCTATTCATTTTCAAATTTTCAAAATTTCTCTGTATGTTCATTTTAGTTGGTCTCTTTTTTGTTCATTTATTCATAGTGTTAGTTGCTATGAAACTAACACTGATGTAGTCCATAGGAATAAAGCAATAAAAAGAAAAAAATCCATTATGTCATAGAGGTTATCAAAGCATATATGATTAGGCTAAGAGGACAGAAAATATTTGGCTCTTCCTCCATATTCAAACCAGAAACCTGTAACACTCCACCTTCCTTTTTCTTTTTTACTTTTTAAATTGTAGATGGACACAATACTTTTATTTTATTTATTTTTATGTGGTACTGAGGATCAAACCCAGTGCCTTACAAGTGGTAGGCAAGTTCTCTGCCACTGAGCTACAACCCCAGCCCATTCAGCTTCCTTTTCTTAGACATTGTTTGGAAAGGCACTGACAGCATCAATCACTGTGAATTTAGATGTGTAAATTCATTAAGGCCTCAATGTCCTTCCATTTCTTTATATTTACTTGACCATCTCTACACTGATGAGGTGGTCTCCCCACTTAACTGTGAAGATATATATGTGTGTACACAAACACACACACACACACATGAAACAGTCTGGGGTAGAAAAAATAATCTCTTAGTCACTTTGGATTCCTGCCTCATTACTTCCTAGATCTGTGTCTTTTAGCAAGTTAATAATCACCCCCTTTTATTATTTAAAAAATTATGTCATTTATTAATGCATTTTTAAATTTTTAACATTCAAATGTGGTTTTGTTATTTTAGTAATTATGCAAGGGTTTGTACTACAATCTTTAACATATCACAGTAATATCATATTCAAGGGCCATTATGGCACTTCTTATATAGCATAGAACCTTACAATATTGTGCTTGCATTTTTTTCCTGGACTTTTACATTGTTGTCACACATTTTATTTGCATATGCGTTACAAATCTCATACTATATTGGTATTATTTTTAAATAGCTAATATTCTTTTAAAGAGATTTAAATGCTAAGAAAAAATCTTGCATACATACCCATGCAGTTGTTATTTCCTGCTCTCCATTCTTCTATGTAGACCCATATTTCCATCTCATATAATTTCCCTCTGCCCAATTAGGTGTCCTCTAATGTTTCTTGTTCTTTCAGAGTTTGTACCTTATGAAACTCTTTATGTTGCCTTCATTTCTTGAAAAATATTTTTACTCGGTATAGAATTTTACGTTAGCTGATTTCCCCCACTCCTTCTCTACTTTGCTTTTAGGTTTTCTTGCTTTCATTGTTCTCAACAAGAAATTTGGTATCATTCTTTGTCCTTATATAGGTAACATGACTTTTTTCCTTTGGCAAGATTTCCTCTATATCATTGGTTTTGAGTAATTTGATTATAATGGGTTTTAGTATATTTTTTATTTATTTTCTTCTGTTTGGAGTTTCTTCAGTTTCTAGGATCTATGAGTTGAGAGTTTTCCTCAAATTTGGACTTTTTTTTTCAGTTTTTTTTTTTTTCAGATATTTTCTGTGACCCCTCACCCCTGCTTTTTGGAGAATCCAATTGCATACCTACTGGGATGCTTGAAGTTCCCTTACAGCTCAGGGATTCTGTTCATTCTTAATTTTTTTTTATTTCTCTGTGTGTTCCTTTCTGTTGGTCTCTCTTTATTTTGTATTCAATTTTGCTAATCCTTTCTTCGTCAATGTCTGTCGTCAATTTTGACTAGTGTATTTTTCATCTCACACATTGTAGTTTTCATGCCAGAAGTTCAATTTCATCCTTTTACTATTTTCCATGTCTCTGTCAACTTATTGAACATACAGGATACAGTTAAGAGTCTAACAGCCATGTCAGTACTGGAGGATTTCAAATGATTTTTTTTTCCTAATTAAGGCTCATATTTTCTTAATGATTTGCATGCCTAATACTTGGATGCCAAACATTATAAATTTTACCTTTCTAAGGGCTGGATTTTTTTATTTGTATAAATATTCTTGGGATTTTTTCTGGGGAGTGGTGTGGTTAGGTTATCTGGAAACAGTCTGATCATTTCAAGTCTTGTCTTTAAGATTTGCTGACAGCACCAGAGTAATGCTCTACCTAGAGCTAATTATTCTCTACTACTTAGGTAATATCCTTCACATCATCTCTGTAAGGCTCCGTGAACCATAAGGAGTTCCAATCTGATTAATGGAAGTAGGCACTATTCCTGGCTCTGTGTGAGTAGTAGGCACTACAGAATTTCCTCTAATTGTTTCCACTGGCTCTTAAATCTTAAGGTTATAGACAGTCGTCTCTATTTTTATCTCATAGAGTCTAGAGCATTGCTTTCAAGTTTTGACTGATGAGTATTCTCAAAAATATGGTACAAGAAAAGCTTCATTCTGGGCCGAGTGGCCCTCCTTCATGATCTCACATTAGCCTGCCCTATGATTAGACTGTCCCCTCCAAAATTTGTGTTGAAATTTAATTTCCATTGTTCCAGCATTCAGAAGTGGGATCGTCAAGAGATGATTAGGTCATACGTGCTTTGCTGTCACGAAGGAATTACTGTCCTTATGGCAGGAGTGGGTTAGTTATTGTGAGTAGATTTGACCTAAAGGCAAGTCGACTTGACTTCTCTCTCCATCTCATGTGTATTTACTTGCATCTCTGCTATGTTATAACAAAGCACAAAGACCCTCACCAGCTGCTAGTGTCATGTGCTTGTATTTCCCAACCTTCAGGACCATGAACTGAATAAACTTCTGTGTTTATAATTTGCACAGTTGGTGGTGTTCTGTTATAACAGCAGCAAATGGACTAAGACAAGCTGTAAATGCTCCATCATAGAGTTTATTTTGTTGTCTTGATGTCACATGTTCAATTGACTTTATTAGGGAAGTAACTGAGTCAGTATTATTCAATGTCATTTCCCTATTACTGAGCACAGTAGGAACTCTAAAAACTTGTAAAATATTAATTTTGAATTCTTCATTTCACTTTCAGATTACTTGGTAAAAAAACAGATCTCTCACAAAGTCCCAAAGTTGGAAGCCTCTAGAATGGGAAATTTAAAAAAGCAGATCAAGTCTCTGGAGTTCACCTGCATGGGAGGTTGTAGCACAGTACTGGCCGGTGGGGTTGGGATTGAGATCCTTATGGAGCTGGTTTCGTTAAAGCCAGTTAACCCAGCACATAGTGTGGGGTATTTAAGCAGTAGGGTTTCAAACTAAGGATTCTGTTGAGGGAGGCATTGAGATGACTTGGGGTGTGTCTGAATTCTGTGCACCCTTTCCTTCCTTCCATATATATTTCAATGCCTACCATTGTACGATCCTGGAGTAGGAAAGCCTGCAGAGACAATGTTCACACAGTATTCTGCATTATGCTCTGGGAGGTGTCTTTCTAAATTGATACAACGAATATCCAGTGTTGCCAGGATCCTCATTCCTACCTGTGTAAATGTCAGTTAAAGGCAAGGCACATCTATTATTCTCTATTCTACATTTCAGGGTTTTTGTTGTTCTGTTGTTCATTGGCACCAGGATTTGAACTCAGGGGCGCTAAACAACTGAACAACATTTCCAGGTTTTTAAAATATTTTATTTAGAGACAAGATCTCACTGAGTTGCTTAGGGTCTTACTAAGTTTCTGAGGTTGGATTTGAACTCGAGATTTTTCTGCCTTAGTCTCCAGAACTACTGGGATTACAGGTTTGCACCACCACACCCAGATCTATTCTATATTTCTTTTGCTATCTAGCCCATGTACAATAAATCCTAAATCTGCTCTAAATTAAATTCAACCGACACCTTAAAATGCCTACTCTATGCAGACATGGTGTTATCATGGGGGCTGGTCACTGGATAAGCCCTTTGACAACAGAAGGCACCCCCAAGGTGACCTGAGAATGGAACTTCACAGTGTTCAGTACTTTTTAAAATTTTTTTTAATTTGTTCTAACTAGTTATACATGACAGAAGAATGCTTTTCAACTCATTATACACAAATGGAGCACAAGTCTCTTTTCTCTGGCTGTACACAATGCAGAATCACATCATTCATGCAATCAGACATGTACATAGGGTAATAATATCCGTCTCATTCCACCATCCTTTCCCTACCCCCTCCCCTCACTCCCCTCTGCCCAAACCAAAGTTCCTCAATTTTTCCCTGACCACCCCACCCATTATGGACCAGCATTGGAAAAACATTTGACCTTTGATTTTGGGGGATTGCCTTATTTCACTTAGCATGGCATTTTCCATCTCCATCTATTTACCCGCAAATGCCGTAATTTCATTCTTCTTTATGGCTGAGTAATATTCCATTGTGTATATATACCACATTTTATTTATCCATTCATCTGTTTAAGGGCATCTAGGTTGGTTCCATAGTTTAGTTATTGTGAATTGAGCTGCTATAAACATTGATGTGGCTGCATCACTGTAGTATGCTGATTTTAAGTCCGTAGGGTATAGTTGGGTCAAATGGTGATTCCACTCAAGTTTTCTAAGGAACCTCCATACTGCTTTCCAGAGTAGTTGCACCAGTTTGCACTTCCACCAGCAGCGTATGAGTGTATCTTTTTCCCCACATCCTCACCAACACATTGTTGCTTATATTCTTGATAATTGCCATTCTTACTTGAATGGGACGAAATGTTAGAGTAGCTTTTGTGCACTGAGCTCTCATCTTTACAAATCTTTTTCTCCATCTTCTTGCCATCACATTCATAGTGCAGCCCACCTTATGCTCTGAGAACAAACAAAAGTGAGATGAGGCAAATAAAGAATAATGTGGGAAATAAGCTCATTTTGCTGATTCATTCACCTCTTCAATATTTATTGAGTACCTACTACATTTATGACACCATGCTGAATGTTGGCAGTTTAAAGACTACCGGACAGTTTTGGTCCTTCAAATATTCATAACCCTGGTGGGGGGTGGGGCAGTGCACAGACAAATGAGTCAATGATTACAACCATGGGAATCCTTGGTAAAGTAAAGGAATGTGTAAGGTAAATTTCTATGTTCTTGAAAAGTTGTAAGTTTTGGCAGAAATGGTGTCTATCCTCAAGAGCTCCTAATAATGGTGATTTATAGGTAGTGAACACTAAGTGAAGAATCAAAAAGGTCTGAATTCCTAGTGCTGTCCTTATGCAATCATGTTAACTTTCCGACCTTCAGTTCTTCATCTGTGAAGTACAACTGATGATATGGGCTTGCTTGCCTCACTGGGTTATTATAAGGATTAACAGTCATGAGAGTGATTTTAGAGTTGTAGAGATCTCTATAAAAAAGCACAACCGTAAGTTATATTCATATATTTTTTGTTGCATTTTGAAATATAAGTCTTTCTGCACTTCACACAAGTGAAGTTTTCCAGAGAAAGACAGACAGAAATTTAGCCCGCAGATAAGTGTCCTTCATGTTTGCCACCTACATACAGTTCACAAAGTAGGGCCGATTTGACTTTTTCATCTGACTAGAAAGATACTTGCTCTTAACCCCACTGTACATATGAGAGAAGAGAGGCGTCAAAGAATCTGTCCTAGGACACAAGAAGTCCTGCCTGGGTCACCTTCCTAGCTCTTCACACGTCAAAACATTTTAAACCACCCGGCCCCAGCCTTTGGAGGCGCAGTTTCTGTGGTAGCCCCGCCTCCCTAGCTCGGGTGGGGCTGGGCGAGGTTTTAACTCCGCCCCGTGACGCATCGGTCTCGGCCCCGCCCCCGGTGCGCCATCTCTCGCGGTATCTCTCGGGAAGACTGACGGGGTCAGGTGCCGTCATGGCTGCTGAGGAGGCAGAGGTGGATATCGAAGGGGACGTGGTGGCGGCGGCGGCAGCGGCGACACTGTCAGGGTGAGGCGCAGAGACAGGGTCTCACCGGGGTCGGGGCGGGCACAGATGCGAGGAGAGGACCTTGGAAAAGCTGCGGATCCGGCAAGGGACAGGGAAAGAGAAGACTGGGTTGGGCCAGAGTCTACTCTCGTCCCGGAAGTCGACTTGCGGGTTCCGCCCGCTAGCTTATCCTGAGCCTAGCCCAGTGGTACTTGAGCTCAGGTATTCAAGTATCCGCATGGCTCTTTAACTTTTTACAGAGATGCTGTGAGGGAGCAGTTTTCTTTTAGCTTATTGCACTTGCTACAACAATTCGGATGCCTTCTTGCATTCCCTCTGCTTCAGTCTGTCCGACAGTTACTAGAACGAGGGCACCTAGTAGATCTGAGCTCAGGGACCCTTCTTCCATCGCTTGCTATCAGTGCGTCCTTGGTCGAGTCGTTTCGTTCCTTTTTCTGCATAGAGGTAATTGGAAGGCAGCATGACTTAAAGGAAAGCGACCAGATTTTTGAGTTGGACAGTTCTAGGTTTTCCTTCTGCATTTGCTGGTTCATCCAGTAACTAGCATTGTGACCTTGGGCAAGATGCTTAAATTGTCTGAGCTTCAGGCCGCTCATGTGTAAAGTGGGGCTCACGACATGTACCTCATAAGGTTGTTGTGAGGATTAAATAAGTCCTCATCCTCAGGGCTGATATTTTAAGCACCTAGTAAGGAATCATTTAGTACCGATTTCAGCAGAATGGGATGGTGTGGTTTGAAACAACCTCTTTTGTGGCTTTGCTTTCTGAGTAAGAAATGTGCCGCCTTTTAGTAATGGAAAGTGCCTAGACTGGGAAGGAATCAGACCTGTTCTAATTGCATCCAGTTATATTACTTAAAACTGTCTACAACTGTATTAAATTGAACCATATGAAATTACTAGCATTAGGCCATTTTTGAGATATAAGGTGGCAATTTCATGTAATTCCTCTTGATATCAGGACTCAGAATTGAGGAAAAAAGTACCCACCCTGACCATGAGGCACTAAGATTGGGTATTTTAGGTGTGAACTCTGAAGAACTATAAAAATGTGAGAGTAGTTAAATTTATATAGTTATTCTCCTACTGATCTTTAAGGCGGAGCAGTCTAAAACTACACAGATAAGTAGGAAGTCTTTAATAACTATTGTCCACATTTGTGTGGGGTTTAAATCTTAAGTGTTTTTGAGTGTTTGCTGTAATTTATGTTTCATAACAAGTCAGCGAACTAAGTGGACAGGTATACTTATCTGCAGTCCATAAAGAAATGAATTTGCCTTGGAAACCGTAAAGATCATCTGAGGACTTTGGCTTTATGCCTCTTCCATGGTTTTATCTTAATTTTTCTGATTGTGTTTAATTTTTCTCCCTTCCTATTTTTTCAGCCTTAGGTGTAGTGGTGGCTCTTAAATATGTCTCATACAAGCAGAATTATAATGATTAGTTTCTGATGGACTCCAAGGAACCTTATTGACATTATGTTCTTGTGAATGGCGCTAAAATCATCTAGAATTTAGTATGACTGGTGCCCCCCAAAGTGTGTAATAACAGCTGATGATAGCATTTGTGAAACCCTTGGAGATAAATTTAAAGCATACTGCTTTTAACCACTTGCTGAGTGTTAGGTACCAAAGTTAAAAGATGACATTTTAGTTTTCCTTCTACTATTCCCATTCCTTCTTATCTTCCTTTTCTTCTGCTTGTTCTTCAAATCACGATGTTAAAAGGGGTTTTGTCATTGGTCTTCTGCTTCTTCATAATCACTGGTGATACTATCTCTCAAGTCTTAATTTTTGTTAGATTGACCCATTTGAAATATTGCCAGTATTCTTCCATTTTTTTAAAATGGTAGTTTTTTAAGTTGAACCTAATACATTCTAATATTTCCCAAATCTGTCACCAATCCAAATCTTTCTCCTGAGCTTCAGATTAATTTACCCAACTCTCTTAATCTATCAGCACTTGTATGTCCCACAAGTACTTCAATCTTTATAAACTTTCTCCACTAAACCTGCCTCTCTGATGTTCCCTAGTTCACTAAGTGGCAACAACATCCATCCATCCAATCATAAAAGGCACAAATCTAAATTTTATCCCTTTTCCTTACCTCCTTCTACTTCTCCCATTCTATTATTTATTAAGGAACAGTTCATTCTGTCTAAATATCCTCTCAAATGTATTCAATTTTGGTCACATTGTTAGTTCCTTAGGTATAAGTTGCTGACACCTTTCTTTTGTGTTTTTATAATCATTTCTGTGCTGGTCCTTGTCTCCTCGACCCCCTTTATTCTTTCTAAAGTTAGTCTTTCTTACCAAATGTGATCATATTATTCCCTTCAATCCCCAGTTGGTTTTGTGATAAATCTTCATTCCCTAACTGCTAGAGACCTGTGTGATTTGTGACCCATCTACCTTGTTCAATCATTTAACAAATATGGATTGAGCACCTTTTACATGCCAAACCCTGGGTAAATAACAGTTATAAAAACCAAGTCCCTGCTCACACAGAACTAATATTCTTGTTGGATAAGACAGACAGTAAACTGTATATGGTGTCAGATGGAGAAAAGTGAAGAAAGATGAGAGAAGATGAATAGCTTATCAGCTTTGTCTCTTATTCAGGAAAACTGACAGGTCTGAAACTGTGGGATTTCAGAGCTGGATATCAATACAGTGGAAAGACTAGGTTTGAAAAAGGGAGAAACAGTAAAATTGGCAGCAGATTGAATATGATTTTTAAAGAAAGAAGGCAGATTCAGATTTCTGGTTTGGATAACCATGGAGGTGAAGGTGCAATTTACTGGGGTAAAGAACAATGGAAGAATAGCAGATGTGGGAGAAAAAGTGATTTTAGACTTACACATGTTGATTTGTGTTACTTATGGAGATTTGGGTAGTGTCCATATGCATACACCAGAGTGTGGATATTGCTCATCCTTCCTGATAACGAATACTCTCTGAAGAGATTCCTGCAATGAACTTGAAATGATACTAGTCCCACCTCCCACACTCTTGGTACACCTAGTTTTTGAGTAGAGGTTTCCTTTTGCTGATACAAGTGTCAGAATCCTTTATTTAGCCTCTTCCAGATCAGAGTTGGTCCTTGAATTTAAACCTGGGGAAAATTTTGGTCTGGGAAAAAATCAATTACTAGGAAACTTTGTAACTTCAGGTATACAAAAGCAAAACTTTACATTTAATTATATCACAGTTCGTGGTCCTCAGAACTTAGCCTTTTTGCTTATGTGGTATACATTGTAACTTGTTATAACAAAGAAAGGAGTGAGTATTAACGGTTTGATTCCCTGATGGACTCAGGGTTATCCCCCAGATAACCCAAATTAATTTTTAAAAATTATATGAGTTGGACCAGGAGTGTTGGTGCATTACTGTTAATTCCAGTGATTTGGGTCACTGAGGCAGGAGGATTGCAAGTTCTAGGCCAGCCTCAGCAATTTAGTGAGACTCTGTCTTAAAACATAACAAGGGACTGGGGATGTAGTTCATGGTAAGGTGTCCCTTGGTTCAATGCCCAATACAAAAAAGAGAAGGTATATGAGGTGTTATTAAAACTGCATTTACTGCTTTCTATTTTGATTCTTCCATCTAGTTTTTTTTTCTTTCCTTTTGAGGTTGGTGCTATTGATGGAAGTTTTTATGGTTTAGATATAGCTAAACAATTTAACTGCAAAGTTGAGTTCTTGTACACATGAATACTCATGAACCAAAACTGAAGTGAAGTTGATGGCCACAGAACATGTGGTGGTTGCTGTATTTTTTTCCTTATAGGCCAAAGAGCTAGAGTGGGCATTTTTGCCATGTTAAATCTTTTTAAGGGGAGAAGGAAACTATTTGCTTAACATCTACACTTGGCTAGTCCCTGAGCATGTGCTATAACCATTAACTGATACTTCTCTTTTATAGCCGTTTTCTTAATTATTACAGAAATGATGAAAATAAAGCATCACTTTTACAACAAGATCACTATCTGGATTCATCCTGGAGAAATGAGAATGGCCTTATTGTAAGTATTCTATGAAACTGTCAGGTGATTTAAACTGTTATCATTGCCTAGAGTGCATCTTTCTAGTTTTTAACAGAGGATTAGTTTTCATAAATAATACAGGTAATATGTAAAAACATTTTTCTTACTTTAAAAATAGAAGAAACATCATTTTTCTTTTGACTGAAAAATGGCCTATTGAGAAACAACTTTGGAGCTAGGTACAAATTACCACTTCTCAGATTTGTGAACCTTTGTTTCTTCAAGTACACTTTCATTTCTTTGCTTATCAGTTATTTATTGAATACCAGCTATATGCCAGACACTAGGCTGGGTTTGGGAAATACAACCATAATCAAGACAGACATGGTCCTACTCTCAAGGAGCTTATATTCAATAGGAGGTTAGGTGAGAAGTAGAGGAACCATATGTAGATTATGAAGGAAATAAAGTGCTAACTGAGAATACCAGGGTGGGGAGCCTACTTGAGATAAATTGTCAGTGAGGGAAACCAAGGAGGTGACATTTAAGCTGAAAAGTAATGGGAAGAATGGGGAGATAGGTGAAAAGTTGAGAAAAGAATTCTAGGCAAAAGGAACAGCAATTGCAGAAGCTCTGGTAAAAGGAAGGAGCCCTATTCCATATCTGGAATATAGTGGGAAAGAGAGGTGTGACAGTGTTGGAGAAGCGGGTGAGAATTCTTGTCATATAGAGCTGTGAGTTATATGTATGCTAAAGGACTTAAATTTTACTGAATCATCACTGAAACACTTTATATAGATTTTATACAGATGGGTAAGTTCATTTTGATACAATTAATTTGGGGCACTAGGGTGAAGATTAGATTGGAGGGGAAGCAAGAGTGGAAGCAAAGGGACCAGTTAGGAAACACTTGAAGTAATCTAAGCAAGGTTTGATGATGGTGGCTTGGCCCTACTGGTAATAAAAGAAATAGACATGAACAGATTCGAATCATATTTTTGAGGTAGAGCTGTTTGGATATTGAGGAAAAGAAAGAGTCCACAATAATTCCTGGGTTTTTAGATGGAGGAACTTAGTGACTTAGTTTTATGATGTTGGAAAAGCAGTGGAAGAAGCAGGTGGAGATATATGATGGTAAGTTTTGTTTTGAATATGTTAGATTTGAGAAGCCAGTTATATCCAAGAGGAAATCTTGAGTGAACAGTTGGATTTAAGTTTGGAGAATATATATGAGCTGGTAATTTTTAACTTTGGAGTTGAAAATAAGCATTATCATCAACAGAGATTTTGGCTGAGGGGAAAAAAGAATTGTGAGTTTTGGAAATAGGTTAAGTGTCTAGCAATATATCTGATGCCTAATAACTCCTCGTATATAATAGCCATTGTTTTCTCATTGTGGCGAGGAGCATGAGCCTTTGAATTTGACATGGTTTGAGGTCTCTTGTCTTCCATCTAAAAGGCCTCAGTGCTATGGAGGAGCGTAAAGTATTATCTCATAGTTATTGTGAGAATCAAAGATGTCTGCACTCAGTAAATAGTAGCTGTTATTATTTGTAATTATAATATTATGTATTTTTATTTACCAAAGCAAAATAATTTTCAAAACATAATAAAAATACACATATATGGTTGTTTTTTTTTTTTTTAATAGCCTTGGACTCTGGATAGCACCATCAGTGAAGAGAACAGAGCTGTCATTGAGAAAATGTTGTTGGAAGAAGAGTATCCTTTAGTGATTATGAGGGAATTAAAGATTTTTTAAAAAAAAATCAATGTAAAAATGACAAGAGGTCACTCTAATTCCTAGATGGGTATTACTTGGTCATAGACAGATATCATGTAATACCATGTTTCCTAGCTATGAAAAAGCATCATTTTATTCTTCAAGTTCTGTTTTATTGCTTAGTCTGACATCCAACTTCCTATTTTGTCAGCTAACTCTGTGTGGTATGTGAGTATTGAACTGAACTTATACAATATTTAAGTCAATTAAAACCTGAAGTCCAAGTTTCCATTTTCCATTTTACAAAGTTACATAAGCTAAAACTAAGAGATGTTCATTTTTCTAAGGACTCAAAATTAGAATATGTAAAAGTTCTTACTTTTTACTCTATAATTGACAGGTGTTATGTGGGAAGAATCTTAAGTACAAAACACAAAACAAATGCTGTAGAATGAATATTTTCCTCCCAAAGTTGTGGCTTCTTATCCGTGGTCCAGCCACTAGCCTTTTTTCCTCATTGTTTTCATCTGTGTGTGATATTGGTAATTTCACTTTGGGACTCAGTTTTCTTATATGTTAAATGGGAAGGTTAAACAAAATGTTTTCTGATATTATTACTTATAAAGATTATTAAGTTAATAATTATTATTAATTCATCCCAATTACTGCTGTGTTGATTTATCAGGTTAACTTCTTATAGGCTTTCTTATTTTTTAACATTTCCCAAACATTGCAGTTATAGCCTCAATTATTGCAATTCAGTGAGAGGCACATATAATGTAAAATTTCTTAGTAGACTCATTTAAAACTAAAACAGATAAAATTAATTTTGATAATATATCATTTATATATATATATATCTAACTTTAATAATGTATCTCATTTAAAATATTATTTTGAAAACATTAATGAAATGTTTTACTTTCTTTGTTTCATACTCAGTGTTTGAAATCTTGTGCTTTGTATCCTGAGAAAACATTTCAGTTTGTGCTAGGCATGGTTCAAGTACTCAAGAGTCACATGGCTAGTGGCCACTGTATTGAACAGTACAATTCTAGATTAATGAACACTTAAGTAGTTACTTGTTCACTTCCAGATATGGAAACAAATAATGAGAGTAAGAGTTATATATAAGTATTTAGAAGACAGGGATAATGTTTTCTTTTATTTTTTTGTCCTCAACTCATAATACTTCACATAGTATCTCGTATAGTGTATAATCAACAAATATTTGTTAAGTAAAGAATATTTTGGACTTATAACAGTATTGCAATAGGCTACTTTCAAGAACTTGAGGAGGGAGATCCTTGGTAGATTTGATCTTGGTGTTCTTTTTCTTAAGGTAGAGAAGAATGCCAAACTCTTCTCTGTTATCTTTAGAAATATGGAAACAAATATTCCCATATTACCTTAGGCAACCAATTAAATTCATTTATTATATTCTCCATATAATTTAGAAAATATTATGTAAACAGTAAGAATATTTCTTCTCACTTTTAATAGGGAAGATAAGAGAAACTAGTATTTATGTAGCACATTTTGTGCTGGCATTGTATTGTGTGATATTACATGTAACTTACACGGATAACAGCACTGAGGTATGAATATTTTTATCATAATTTTTGCAGACTTGGAAAAAGTCTTTGAGAGGAATTGGTTTTGCCTGAAACCAAGTATGACTTCTATGAATCTATAGATGCCTATTTTATATGTCACACAAAAGTTTTATGATATTAACCTTTTTTAAACAGTGTCCTTAATAATCACTCAGGTATTATTTATCTAAAAAATCATTTCCAGGAAAATTCTGGCTTGATAAAAAGGAAGATAATAAAAAACAAATGAACAGGTAAAATCAATTTATAACTGTTAAACATCTGAATGCATTTTTAGAAATTTCTTCTCAAGCTTCCTTATTTTCTTTTTTCATGTGGTGCAGTCTGCAGAAAACAGCAAAAATCATGTATGTACTTCTTCTTATATTTTTAAAACCTTTTTGATCATTTAAAAAATTATGGGATAGTTTTCAAAAATTACAACTCTCTTGAGGAAAAGCAAAAAATAAAATAAATATTAAAACAGTTTCTTGTACAGATGTAGGAATGCCATAAGTATGTTATTAGCTAGAATTTATTTTATGACCCTATAGAGGCAACTCATCAAATTATGGGAAGGACGAATTCATAGAGATTTATGGGGAAAATTTAAGAAGGCTGTTACCTAATACATTATGAATTAACTTGATTTCTATTGTTGTGTTAGCCAATTTTCAGCAGAAATTTAATTTGAATTTATGGCTTTTAAGCATTATCTAGAAACTTTATCTTACAAATATCTTTTCCTGATAATTGTAAAAAAAAAAAATTGACATTACTTAGCATTTATAAGCTTGTTAAGTGTCTGTAGTTCATTAAAATGTGGATTGATTACTGAGCCCAATGGCACAGACCTGTAATCCCAGCAACTTGGGAGGCTGAGGCAGGAGAATTGCAAGTTTGAAGCCATACTTAGCAACATAGTGAGACCCTCAGCTTAGTGAGACCCTGTCTCAAAATTTAAAAAGCCAAATTAAAAAAAAAAATAAGGACTGGAAATGTGGCTCTGTGGTAAAATGCCCCTGGGTTCAACCCCCAGTATCAAAAAAAAAGTGGATTTACATAGTGGTAATTGTGCAAGAACTTGACCACTGAGCATCCTTTGACTTTTGTATTTTGCTGAATAAACAACAACAAAGTGAAATTAATAGAAGGATTAATGACTTGATTGAATTAGCTTCATTAGCATTTTATTTTTAATTTCTTAAGATGGTTTTAAAAGCAGTAAGTGTAATGTCATGGTTTTGCAACTTCTTTTCTGGCTCAATATTTATATGGTTTTACACAATAATAAACCAGAGATATTTCTGGAACTATTTTAAACTCTCACATACCATTAGAACTGGGGAATGTATTAACACCTGCTGCTTTGTATTGAGTCTAAGAGGCCTGTTTTGTTAGTTATTACATTGACTTCTTTTGATATCTTTAGTTTTATCCTCACTCAGATTCAGGGCTTTTATCTTCTGGGACTCCTATCATCCTTAGTAGAGATAGACAACAGCCCCCCAGGTAGGGGCTGCAGCCTTCTACTTTTGTTTTATTTTTTAATTCTTTTGACTCACTTTAGCCCGTGGCTATCTATAATCTTTAGTTGCATACATATGGAATGTTCCATTTCAGAAATTTTTTTGCAATTCCTCTTTTTCCCCTCAGGGTACACTCTCCTACAAAACCAGCCAGTTACTCAGTAAAGTGGACGATAGAAGAAAAAGAGCTGTTTGAACAAGGGCTGGTAAATAGAGCAATTTTTAATTTATAGTAAAATGATTCTAAAAGCAAATATTGATAGAGTTATAAGATAAATTTGTAGAGATCAGAGTTTTTAACTACATATATAGCAACATGAGTTTTTCTGTAATGATGTTTATAGTGTAGTACAAGAGAATTTCTTTTAACTAACAACTAAAATAGATTCAAATCAGTATTTTGATATAACATTTTTTGGGTATTAGTAAAATCCAGGAAATTATGCTGTTATCTGAATACATGACACCAACTCTGGATTAAAAGGTAAAATATTTAGTTGTCTAATGTTTTCTCTCAAAACAAACAAAGCTTCATATGTGTGAAGCTAGGTGATCAGCTGAGTTTTTTTAATTCAACTATTTGGCATTATGTACACTGTTTAAGTGTTTCACGCATAGATATGAAGACTATTTTTTTTGTATGAATGTTTCACTGAAATATATTTAAATGTGCACAAGTTATGTAATGGGGAAAAGATGTATGCTTGTTTCTATTTCTGAAAACATTCCTTAATATGAAGAAATTTTTAACAAAATGTTCAGGAAATTTGTCTTTAAACTCTCAAGAGTAGGTTATATATTTTCTTTTAAGTTACATGTTACTTTTTTGTACAAATTACTTAAGAAATTAGATATATAGAGAGAATATTTGTGTAATTATGTAATATTTGTAAGTTCAAATTGAAATATTTACGTTTCTGCAGATGATGAGAAATGAAATGTGATTCTGTTTTTCTAGTTAAAGCCATGATGTCTGTAAATTCTGTGAATACTAAACGATGTTGAGGGTTTTTTTCCTGTACTGGTGATTTTTCTTATATTGGGATTTCAGTCTGTTGCATCATAATCTAACTTTAATTAACCAGTAATTTATTTTAGATCACTGACAGCTTTTATGTTTTACCCCTTATAAAGACCAGATATCCATATATATGAAATGGTTTGTTTTCAACCATTTTTTGGGGTCTGCACTTGCATGCTCAAAAGTCAAGTGCAGTCTAGTTATAGGGTGTTCAGGCTCCATCTCACTTCCGAGGTAATCAGCATCATCTCTTTTGTATATCTTTCCTGAGTTATTTTGTCCATTTTAAGCAAATATGTATTCATTTATATAGCAATATGTAGAAACATACCTATTTACATTAAGAGATATTTGAAATTAGAATGTTTTCATAAACAAAAAGCATTGAATTATTGGTTGTGTTCCCTGCCTTTTTAACCCACAGAATTTGAATACACACTGAATTTTCTCAGGCATAGGAAAAGGGAATTATATGATACTGAATGACTAAGGAGGGTTTTTCCTTATTTTTCTCTGGTAACGGACTATCCCTTTATTTTGAAGTTGATGGATGTTTTCTTTGTTACTATTGTTAGTGTCCTTTCTCCAGTTTTTTGGGTGTCCAAATCTCTAATGTCCCCAGTTATTATACTTTTATCTAAATCTCTCCTATCTGCAAAAGTATTCTGTGCTATCAAGTTATTTAATTGCCTTTACCCCCCGTCAAAAGAGAACTAATTCTTCGTTAAGTTAGTCTCAACTAGGTGCTAATCTTTTTTTCTGTTTTTGTACTGGGGAGTGAACCCAGGGGCACTTTACCACCTTAGCCCTTTTTAGGTTTTTATTTTGAGACAGGATCTCACTCAGTTGCTTAGAGCCTTGCTAAATTGTTAAGGCAGACCTTTGAACTTGTGATCCTCCTGCCTCATCCTCCCAAGTTGCTGGGATTACAGGCTTGTGCCACTGCTCCTTGCTAGGTGCTGATTTCAATAATTAATTTATAATTACTAACATTTTTCTCAGAAGTACTTTCAGTTTTAAGAAATTGTTCATATGTCAGATTTTCTAATGAATATCAGAAATAAGTATATAAATTAAGGTTTGCCATTCAGGTCAGATCTTTGAAGATGATTTGTTGCCATAAGATTTAACTGTTTGACTTGTAGATCTTCCCTGGGGTCTGCTTCCCTCAGTTGTGGGTAGTTTTTCTTTTTTTGTTTGTATGTTCTTATAAGCATTCTTGAAAATTGGAATAGTTGAGCTACTTTGAGAAATAGAGTATTTTGTGTTGGTGATATTACAAAGAGGATTTATGTATTGAGAATTAGACTTGATACCTAAAAATCCCTTCTATGTAAAATTGTGTGTGTTCTTTTTCTTACTTCAAAACATGGGAGCTCCCTCAGGTTCCCAGATTTTTCTTAACGCAGCTTCAGTGTTAGCAGGTGCACAACCTTGGCACTAGGAGGGAGGCATTAGTTGCAGGTCTGCTTCATTTGTGATTCAATCTTGTCTGTGTAGAGTAAGTGTCTGTGTGGGGTCCAATGGATGTTCTGAAAACTCTGTGATTAGTGCAGAACATAATCAGTTGATCCTTTAAATGACCAGTGTCACCTACCTCCTTTTTGTGCGCTTCTTTCTTTTTAAAGGACATCTTAGATTTTGGAACATCATAATGTGCAGTGCAAATGCATATAGTTAGATAATACAAGTGATGGATCTTCATATATATTATTATAAGAAAATAATTTTTTAAGTCATTTTGGATTGTTTTCAGAAGTCCAGGTTCAAGGGAGAGCCTGAGTTTTGATTTTAAAAAGCATAGTCTATAGAGGATTTCATTGTGTGGTTTAGAATATAGATAGATAGTTTTACTTGTTTTTCAAATTTACCATTGCTTGAAATGTTAATAAGTAAGCTAATCAAAAGCAATTTTTTTTCCTTTTTAATAACAGGCTAAATTTGGTCGAAGGTGGACCAAAATTGCAAAGCTAATTGGAAGTCGCAGTGTTTTACAAGTGAAGAGTTATGCCAGACAATACTTTAAAAATAAGGTAAGCAGAATGTAAATGTCCTAGTTAATAATAATAATATTCAGAACAAAATTAGTAAGCAGAATTATCTGATGTAAGCATTAAAGTCTTATTGTTTCAAGTTTCATGTTGAAAGTACTTTAACTTCATAAAACACTACACACCTTTGTCTTTAAACACTATAGAGCATATCTCTATTTTTTCAAGTGTTGCTATTAAATAGTATTTAGATATTATACTACTTAATTTCCTGTAGTTGAGGGACAAAATATTAACTACTCAAAAACATTCTATAAAGCAAATTATATTCCTAAGAGAAAAACTTAGAGGTCTTGTTTTCCTCTAAACAGTATCTTTTCTTTTTTAAGCATTTGTATTACATAGACTTTTAATTATTATTACAGGTTAGGGGACATAAATGCTAACATGATTCTGAAATCTGTTTAATAGTAATGAAGTTTTTATAATTCTTATGGAGAATTTTCTGAAAACTTTAATAAATTGTAGTATTCAGAAAGATGTAGTTAGAATTCCTTAATCTTTCAAGTAATGTGTGCTGTATTCAGCTGTTTAGTTTGACAATTAGAATTTTTGAACATGTTGTGCTTGAGCTCTAGCTATGCAAGTATAAAAACTTGGAAATGTCTTAAGTGAAATTTGATGTTTTCTTTTAATGTAACTAATGTGTTCTACCTTGTATACAAGATTTGTCTTAGTGTTAGCTGGGAATAGGTGGTAAGTAATGGAATGGATTCATTATATAGTAATTACCTGCTTCCTCTTTCAGCCTAACCAAAGCAATTTGAAGTAAGTAGTTCATCAACTTTGAGGTAATAAGGAACAGAATAAAAGCTTAACTTGATTATTCTTACACCATGCTTCTCAGACTAGAATATGTGGTGTATGTTGGAGTATAAGTTGTACTTACAATTGTGGCGTGGAAGTATACATTTATATTACAACAGACATTAGAATTTTTTGAACTCTAATGCAAAATTTTATCTGAAATTTTGAGATTAAGAACAGGAGGCTGGAGGCTAGGAATCAAGTTGTAAAGTTCAGTCTAGCATGCATGAGGTCCTATGTTTGATCCCCAGAATTGCAAAACAAATAGAAAACCCCAAAATATAGGCTGCAAATAAATAAGAAGATTGTTAATGGTATTTGAGGTTATATATCCAAATCTCTTCTTCCCCCTGCTACCCTTTTGTTCTCCACATAGTAAGCCAGTTAACTTTAAATACAGGATCCTGGGATTCTTTTGTGGAGCTATAAATAATCTCTTACTTAGAGCTATCATATCTCTTTGATATGTTAGTCATTTACAGGATTTTTAAAAAATATATAAATTTATGTTTCAGTTCACATTTACTCATTGACTCATCCTTTTCTTATGTTATCAGGTATTAGCAGGTATAGAAGATAATACCATGGCTTAACATATAAACTCTGTAATATTGAAGCTGCATTAAGCTAACTTGCAAAAAAATAGTTTCTGTAGTAAAATGAAAGATTGATTTAATTTATTGAGTGAAAATATGTGATATAAATTCCCAATAAAGGATTATTTTAGCATTGTAAGAAATGATCAGCAGAGGTTATCAGATATTTTTGAAAATAAGCTTTTATAAATATTTTTACTATCTTATAGAACACCTTAATGTGGAAGTTATTGTTTTTTTTCCTCTGGTTAGTCCAAACCAGACACCTATTTTAAGCTTATTATGGGAAAATAAATAAGTGGTAGTTCTATATAGATCATGATTATTTTAAAAGTACCAGATCATGAGTTGTATATGGGAATTTAAAATGGTGATGTTTTATATTTAAAAAGCAACTTTAAACCCATTAAGGAGAAGCACAGGGAAGGTCTAATGTACCATTAACATGTATGAAGTTTAATAATATTATATCTTATTTATTGTATCAGTTGATTAAATTTTAAAACCTTAATATGAGTATCTTACTCTGGTTTTTAATAAGGTAAAGTGGAGTCCGGAGAAAGAACCTCCAAATCAGAAGAGCAGCAGTGATCATCAGGTTAAAACTGAAGATAAAGGGACAAAGGCATGGACACAATCCTTTTTAAGGGGACGTGCTGATCCCAACCTGAATGCCGTAAAAATTGAAAAGTTATCTGATGACGAAGAAGTAGACATCACAGATGAGTTGGATGAGTGGGCTTCTCAGACATCACATAAGAATTGTAGCAGTGGTACCTCATTAGACATTCCTAATAATAAAACACATGAATTCAGTCAAGAAGTCAGAAGCCAGGAAGTTCCCTTTTGTAATTCTTCCAGGGAATATCTTCAGAATATAAAACAAGAAGAGATGAAAACACTTTCAAGCTCAGAAATTACATTATGGACCAAAAAACAGAGCAACATTGACAATAACTCAGCTGACATAAATGATCAGAAATGCAATGAACTGATTAAAAATTGTGACAAGCAAGGTGGAAATGGAATAGATGATGCCAGGCAGTGTGCTTTTCCAGAGCCTTGTGAAATTCAGAAAGATTTTAGTGATAATGATACGCTTTTTCATTCTTCTTGCCAAATGGCAGAGGAAAACCATGAGGAAGAAGAGCTTAAGCCACCAGAACAAGAAGTAGAAATAGATAGAAATGTCATACAGGAAGAAGAAAAACAAGCAATTCCTGAGTTTTTTGAGGGGCGCCAAGCTAAAACACCAGAACGCTATTTGAAAATTAGAAATTACATTTTGGATCAGTGGTAAGAATTACATTTTAGATGCTGCTTTGAAAACCTGATACTCTGTGAAGTATTTTAGTTAGACCTATGTAGAATTTAAAATTGTGCTAGTGATCCAAAGAGTGTTCACATGTGTTATCATTTCAGGAGGCAAGACTGAACATTTCTCATAGTGAATCTTTTTAAAAGCATTGCTAAACACTAACCTATGGCTCTCATGACCCATCTGTTCTTCAGAGTGTTGGAGCCTGGAAAGAAAGGGACTGATGATTCCTTTAAGAAGCAGCTTCTTGGTGCAGTCTTGGGAAGATGTACATAGAGAATTTCTTTCCAGAAATCTTATGTACCTTGAGTATAAAGAAGGAAAAATTAGGTGACAGAGGAATATAGTGTCATTAAATTGTAGCTAGATAGCATAAACTGTTCTCCTAAATAGCAGTCCTAAATGTTTCCAGCTTGAACTTGTGACATAAAATGGTAAAGCTTTCTTCATCCACCTTCATTAGGATATAGGAATTTTCTAACATGGAGTTACCTTCTAAATTGTCAGTATATTTTAATTGAATTACTTTATGTGGAATAGGGAACAAGCCAAAATACTTACCTTATTAGCCTAAATACCGAAAAATATTTTGAATTTTTGTTAGTGGCTTATCAGTTAAGTCATCACTAAATATTCAAAATTACTATTATTGTTTCAAGAACTCTGAATTGTATAGGGCAAGCTTCACAGAGAACACCCCACTTAGGTTCCTTGGGTGGGGATTTGGCTGTGTCCCTTGTTTTTCTCCTCCATTTTATCAGGTCTTTCCATCCTGTTGCAGTAATTTTCTTCTGTAACCTGGGAATGTTATCAAAAGAAAACAAATAACTTGAATCAGATATCTTCATTTTACTCAGACAGTATTACATTTTTTTGGCTTGTAAAGACAGACATATTCCAACAGGAGGATTTTTGTTCTTGTTCTTGCCTCATGATTATCTTCCATTTGTTAAAGTGTTAAAAGTACAACTTCTGGATAAGATTGCTATTATAGTAAAGAATACTTTGAAGAATAACTCCTGGCATTTATGTGGTGCTTTGCATTTTACAGAAAGCTTTCCTACATCATTTCATTTGATTTCATCAGAGTAATACTTTGAAACAGACAGATGGTATAATCTTACTTGATAGAGAACAATTCTGAGATCAGGAGAGCATTAAGGGGCTTGTCTTTGATTATATAACCAATCAGTGACTAGGAAAGATGTCAGTGAAGTCTTAACTCTAAATCACTCTTTTTGTTATTCTACATTACCTAATTGACACTATTTTTTTAAATGAATTTACTTATTGAGTTATTTCTGCAGTATTAGGGATTGAACTCAGGGCTACATACTAAGCAAGCATTCTACCACTGAGCTACATTTCTGCCCTTATATTTTAAAAGACCAATGAAATTAGTTTTCTGTTGGTCTCTACCTTTGTTTTTTGGAAATAAGAGGATGGATAACCAAAATTGAAGGACTTCAGAACAATAATTACCTCAAATGTCCATATGAAAGATCAATATATACTTAATATTAGTTTAATCAAATTGTTACTTTGAATTTTAGATTCTAAATAAGGCAGAATAATTTATGTAGATATATAAATGATATGACAATAGTTTGCTAAGTCATTTACCTTAGTTCTTGAAACCAATTTGGTAATGCTGTTTAAATATGGTAATTTAGCAGTACAGTGTGTAAGCTAAATGAATTGTTTTCAGAGAACTGAAATTTTGGTTAGTGACTGGAGGTGGTGCTAAAAAAAAAAAAAAAGAGGACTTAATGTTTTCAAAATAAAAAGAAATCTGCCAAATTTGTTTTAGATAAATCCTTTCCATAAAAGTAGATTTAATTGACTCTCTCCCTGCTTACAGGATTGTTTTTATTAAAATAGTAATCAATATAGTTACTGAATTTCTACCAAATGCCAGGCATTATATTTAAGCCCTCTGTAGTCCTCTTGACAGCTTTGTCCTTATTTTGCATATGAGAACAATTAGGTTTACAAAGGACAAGGAACTTGTTCCAGGTCCAACTAGGGGAAGATGATTTCAGTGTCTGGAGTCTTGACTCACATTTTCCATAGTTCCGGCTCAGAACCTGACCACTCTGTCTTAGATCTTACTTTCCTCCAGCTCATGGAGTTTCTTGCTTTCTCATCTCAGTTCAGGTCTGCATGGGAAATGAGAGGCTTCTGACCACCCAGATATGTCTTTGCCTGTTACTCTTCATTCTCTTACCTTGTGTTTTATTTACTTTATAGAACTTAACACAGATAAATACACAAATTTAAGATAAATTCTGTGAAGTTCAGGGAAGGGAGTTTGGAGTTTGGGGATCATCTTGATTCCTTTGGAATCCCCTATAATATCTATTTCTGTTTCCACTGAGAGTAAGAACCTAATACTTATTGCATTCATTATTAAAAATGAATATAAAAAATATAAATATTTATAAGATAGCTAATAGTGAAAAGATCTAACAAAAAGGTGAAGTTAAGTAATATGTTAAGTTAAAAATTGGAAAAAGTGTAGGGGAAGATATAACTCAGTAGTAAAATGTTTGCCTAGCATGTATGAGAGTTTAGTTCATTCTCTAGCACTGAAAAAAGGGGGTAGGGTTAATGCTAAATCTTTTTAATATATTGTCAAAGTGCCCTTTTATTTAAAGATTTATATTTGAATTTGGATCAGTACATAAATAAGCTTCTAAATTAAAGGTCCTGGGTAACTGGAATCTATTGACTTTTTTATTGGGAAAAGAATAGTACTTGTAAAGCTCACACAGTACAGGTACCTGTAAATTATTGTATCATTTAAAGATTTTTAAAGATTTCAGAAAAAAGTGCACTTGGGTTATGTATTATATTTGCTATACACATTTATACATTGAGACGGGTAAAATTTTAAGATATTTCATATAATAAAAGTTTTCCCCAGAAATCTTTTTTCATGTTTTTATTTATCCAAAATAATTGTACTTCCATCTCTTAATTAGGGAGATATGCAAACCGAAATACTTAAATAAGACCTCAGTACGTCCTGGCCTGAAGAACTGTGGGGATGTTAATTGTATTGGACGGATTCATACATACCTCGAGTTGATAGGAGCAATCAATTTTGGATGTGGTAAAAATAAAAACCCAACAACATCTTTTACTCAACATTTTTTTATCCTTATAGTACCCATTAATTTCTATGATGATTAGAATTCAAGTAGATTTAAGTATATAGAATTCAAAGAGATAACGTTATGGAATAGATATATAATTAAGATTTTGCTGTAAAACAAATTTTTTTGTTGATTAAACTGTGTTTCTTTTTGATCTACAATGAACACTGAAGGTATAATTTTAGAAGAAAAATAATCTAATAGAAATAATTTAAGAATATTGTCCTTTGTCACACAAAAGTAAAAGAATTTTACGAAAAGTCTATTAATGGTTCACTAAATTTATACATACAGGTTGAGGCCAACATGGTGCTTAAAAATTAAAGACATTGGGAACATTTCTATGCAAATATTCCAAAATCTGAAAAAAGTATGAAATCTAAAGTACTTCTGGCCTTGAGCATTTGGATTAGGGTTGGATTAGGGTTATTCCAGCTGTACTGCATTATGATAGTAATGATTAAATAAAGGAAATAATTTAAGAGCCTCCATCCTTAAATGTATTAAAAGTGCCAAAATATTTTAATGGAAGAAAGTTCTTTTGCCCAGTTTTTTTTTTTTTTTAATATTTAAAGTTGAGTTCTATGTGTATTTCAAAATGTATTCCATCCTTTCATTGAGCTGACACAACAAAACTTTCTGAAGAAAGCTTATAGCCACAGTTGCATAAGGTAACTAGACTCTTAAAACCCATGGTTTATTTAAGAGGAGTATATTCTGTTTCTTATCTGTGAAAGTGAGACAACTCACCAGAAAACTCATAGTGATTTTATTTCATTTTATATAGGCAGAGAATTTACAGTCTGTTTGGGGATCTGTTTTTCATTGCAGTAGCTTGATTTGCCCCAAAGCCCTATATTTAGAAATCAGCTTTTCAGGAAAATGAAGACATTTTAGCTTCCTTAGCTATTAAAAGAAAAATGATCTGTATTAGACTGCCAAAGTGAGCAAAGTGAGTTCAGGAATCAAAAATTAAACAGATTACTGATTTCCTAAATCTGTTTTACTGAAATTCCCTTTTAATAATTAGCATTACTTTTATCTGGGAACTACAGCATAGTACATCAAATGTATGATTATGGAATAAAAATCATAGTGCTCAGCTAAAGTCTTTATAGATGTGTCTTCCTCTTTAACGAGTGGATTTCACAAAATAATATATTGTTTTATCTTTCCTGAACTCCAATAGAACAGGCTGTATATAATAGACCACAACCAGTTGATAAAGTACGAATCAGAGACAGAAAAGATGCAGTAGAAGCATACCAGCTTGCCCAGCGTCTGCAGTCTATGGTAAACAACCATTTTTCTAAATGATTCCTCTACATTACTCCTTACCAGTTTAGTAAAGTATGCCTACTTCTCTAACTCTTAACAAATGGCCATTTAATGGAAGCACATGTTTTCTCTTGCACTTTACCTTAGCTATATATTTTTTTAGCTTCTGTTCAATTTCATAGTGATTTATGAGTCAAAACAAACTATAAAAGCCTTAAAATGCATTGATAAACATTATGCAAAACCATAATGTTTTGTTAAAGTGGTTTGGGACTATTTAATTTTGATTTAGAAATGTGTCTTTTTAAAACTTCACAGTCCAGGGGGCTACTGATGTGACTCAGTAGTAGAGTACTTGCCTAGTATGCAGGAGACTATGGGCTCAATCCCTAGCACCACCAAAAACAACAACAAAAAACTACAGTTCTACTTTTCTCTTTCATTTTGTTATTTTTGTGTCTTTAAAAATTCTTACCTTAAGAATCAGCTTTTTGAAATAACCTTTTTTTTTTTAATTCTTAGAATCAGTGAATTTTATAATATGTAAAAGTTTGTGAATCTTGATTTAAAAACAAGTTTTCCAAAAAGTATCCTATAAGACAGTAGGTAAAGTTGGTAATAGGTAAAATAAATGGGAAAAAAAATATTATTCAGTGCTATTTTTCTCAGTATTGAGGCTGCAAACTACTTCTACCTAGGTTCATTCTTAAGATAGAATGTTTTCTTTCTGGAAATATGTGTCATACTGCCCTTTCATAGCTGATCCATCTTAAAGGTCTCAGTGTTGAGGTTTGAAAACTGGATATTAGTAACGTCAAATTCTGTAATTTTTCACTGTATTAACTTCATAGTCTCTTCTAAAGCCGCAATACAAAGGGAAGCCATTTCCTGGGTGGTTCTTTCTGGTCTTAAAAGTATTTTCATTCTAGGTTTTTAGCTTCTAAATGGTGAACGGAAATGAAAATTAAGAAATACACGGGGCTGGGGTTGTGGCTCAGTGGTAGAGCACTTGCCTAGCATGTGTGAGGCACTGGGTTCGATCCTCAGCACCACATAAAAATAAATAAACAAAATAAAGGTATGGTGTTCATCTACAATTAAAAATTTTAAAAAAAAGAAATACAAGTAAAGAACAGAAAATCATCACTATTTTTTTTTTAAACAATGCCTCTGCCTCATCACTTAGCCCACACTCTCCTCACCTGCTGCCAGTGCTTTCACCTTTAGCTCACAATTACTGATGTATCTCTAAGTACAGTACCAACTGAACATAAATAAAGTTTAGTGAGTCATTGGTGATCAGAGATTATAATATTTAAATTGATAAATTAAGTTTTGATATTTATTGTTTTGGTTTTGTGTATTAATGTGCAGTAATTTCTCCAAGTTAATCTGGTTACCTTTTGCTTTATTGTATTCTCATCATAGCGTACAAGGAGACGAAGGGTTCGAGATCCATGGGGAAACTGGTGTGATGCGAAGGACTTAGAAGGACAAACATTTGAGGTAATTTTGACCTTTTACATGGCTTATCCCTGAACACTTTTTGTCAATATACATTTGTATATTTTAATGTCATATGTATTACAATTGTTTCATGTGTTTACACATAGACATCTTTAGTCACATGTTAATTTGTTTGTCTAGAAGTTTTCAGGAAGCCACAAAAATGTAAAGCTTTGTTTGTGCAGTTAGTTAGGAGTTTGACTTATTTTCAGCACTTCGGTTTTCTCTCTGTACATGTCTTGTCTCTAGCTCAAAAATATATGCCAAGCCAAAGAGTTGGTATGCCTATTTCATTAAATACTTATTGAATGATGTTCTGATTTAAAATGTTAAAATGTTGTTCTAAACGTTACACATTGAAATACAAATATTGAAATGTTTTTCTACTAATTCTTTTTTTTTTTTTTTTTTCTACTAATTCTTGAAAGAAAATGCAGGCAATGAATGTGTTTGTGTGTACACACATGCACACACCTGTTCTAAATATATACTTTGTTGTAAATAGCCAGTACAATAGAATGGAAAGAATGCAGGAATGTGTTTTCAATGGCTTTGTTACCTTGAGCAACTATTTAACCTCACTAAATCTTGTGTTTTTTTAATTTATGAAACTCGATTAAAAGTACTTCCCTGAAAGGATTTTTATAAGAAATACATGAGATGAAATATATAAAGATCTTACTATTAGGTACTCACTAAGATGACATGCATAAGATACTAGATAAATGTTGTCCCTTTCCATTTCCTGCCCCCAACCTTAGCACCTGAACACTCTTGTAGGCATAATAATAAGTAATACATGGTTTCTTACCATAAGGAACTTATATTTCTGTTAGGAAAGACAAAACCTATGCCAAGTTCCATAGGGTTGGTCCAAAAATTTTAAGACTCACAAACATGACCAGTCTACTGGGATACTGCTCCAAAACAAAATCACCTTGATATTGGTCCTCACAGAGAAGTCAAAGCATTAGGTGCTGTGCTCAATACAGAATCAAACAGATCAAGGTGATTGAAAGCTTCCTCAATGAAACATTCCATCATCAGCATGCTTGAGATGTAAGTCAAACAGTGTTCCAACCACTTGATTTCAAACCAAGTAGATTTTATGTTTAGTAACACTGAAAAATGTGTTTTGTTTATAATTACGCAAGGAACAAGCTTCACTGCATCAATCCAGAAATTATCAAGAAATATTTGAAGTTCAAGAGACACAAAATGTGGTCACTTTTGCTGTTCTCTCAGTTGCTTAACTACCACAGTATTCGCAAATAAAGCTAAAAGATCCCAACTCTTGAAAGCCTATATTACTTGTCATTTCCCACTGAATATTTGTAGAATTTTAATGCTTTTTAAATCTGTCCATACATTCTGCTACATAATAATATTTGAATAACCTGGACAGTTTTCCTTCTGGGCAGTCATTCATTTGATCCTGTGAATACCTTGGTGGAAGGAAGATGATAATAGGAATATATGAAGTCTGAACATGCATGTATCACTGAATCATAGAACTTCTCAAGTCTTAAAGTGGACAACCACTGATTCTGCTTTGAACCAAAATTTACAGTACACTATTAAAAGAAATTAGTGGCAATGGCTACTAAAAGTAAAAGTTAAAGTGGATGATCCAAGCTGATAGGACTTAATGAATCTAGGACAACCTATATGCTAAATCTTCCTACTTATCTACTTAGTGATAAAAATCCTTTTATACCACTACTTAGCAAGTTAGTAAATACAGGGTACTCCATTAGAAGCTAATCTTATTTATTAAAGAGCACAGCATAGCATAGGGTATACAAGTCAGTCAGCACACACTAATCTCAGTCTATAACCATGTGTCCTCCCTGCCAGTAAACATTGGAGATGCTTAAAATTCTTTTGTGGGAAACATTTAATTTTGTCATTTAATCGCTCTTGCAAAAAAACATTATATGAAGTAGAAACTGGTAGAGAATATGTTCTAGACAGTGAAAGAACTGAATATAAAATTCTGGCAGCAGTTTTATAGAACCGTTCCAGATGGTTATGCTGATGCCAACACCTAATGAGGATGAAGTCCTTGTCTGTGGGAAGTTTTGGACAATACCTGCGGAACTATTACACTGTGCATAAACCAAATTGAATGTTTTCACAAGTGTTGTAAAGTTTTGTATAGTAAGAGTTTTTTTTTACGTGCACTTCAATTTGACAGCAAGAGTGGAATAGAATACCTAAACACAGAAGAGAGCATTCATGCAAGATATCTGACTCCTTAGTATAATAATGCATACACTTCACAATGATTACACTATCATTACATCTAGGGCTTTCTGTAGCTACAGGGTGGTGGTTATGGAAAGCATGGCTCCCAGTATCAAAACCTAGAAAACAGGCACCATCTTCTATGTGTGTTCTTTTTTGTGTATTTTTTTCTTCATTTTCCTTAATAAAATCAACTCTACTGTTGCTGTTGCCTCTTGGCAAAACTGGTAAAAACAAAATTGTAATCATTGAGCATAGCACTCTTGGAATCAAGATGTTTAAAACCTTCCATCTTCTGGGGTGAAGAAAGCACTGTGTGACATTTAGAACTCTAAACGAACAAGGTGGTCGCAGATTTTCCTGGTTTGAATACTTCCACAACTTTGTTGATCAGGTCATCATAAGAGGTCTGACTTAAATTTGTTTCAAAGCCAACGTAAGAAAATTCTGGTTATGGAGTGATAGGAATACTCAGTAAATTCCATCTGATTTAATTCCATTCATTCAATACTCCAAAGGATTGAACAGTGTGGCATCAATGACAGAACCTGGTATCAGGTTACAAGTTCCACTCTGATGAGTGACATCCTTCATCTTTCATCTTTCATATAGAACTGGTCCATAACTGTTGGGTCAAGTTCACTCATCAAAATTTCCAGGGTTTGAGCTGGCTGACTTATTACCTGACTTTCTGGGAAATTCAGAGTCTTCTAGTACCAATAGTCAGAATTTGTACATCCCATACAATATGCTGCTCCATTTGGAAAAATGCATTAAGAAATCGTTTCTTCCTGGAAATTCTGGTGTGGGTATCCTTGATGAGAAGGCTTCATGAAATTCTTAAGAGAATAAAAGAAGCTTTGAATTGAGTCAGACCCACTCTAAGCCCTAGCATGCTTCAACAGGGGAACCAGTGCTTTCAGCAAGAGGGTGGTACCACAGGTATTCAAAATGAAACATCTCTTGGAGATAAGCATGCTGCTCTTACTGAGTACATAAACTTCCTACTTGTCAGTTTTTGTCACACTTAAGATTGAGCATTGCACATCCTTCAAAAGAACATCCCACTCAGATCTCGGGGTAGTGTGAAGATCCTCAGACCCTTGGTTTGTGTCGTTTGCTGCCTGGAGAACCAAACCTCCAACAGCTTCTCAGTCCCTTCAAAAAAAAATGTGCAGCTTCCATTACTGTGAGACTGTGAACAACCATCCACCACAGAAAATCAACTAAATTAAATCTCTTCTCCTGCTGCTGCCACTTCTGCAGATTGTTCCAGATTGTTACTAAAATTCAGGTTCCCTTTTTTTTTTTTATTTGTTGTAATTTTATGTTACATTTTTTTTAAAAAAGTATTAATAAAAATTTCCCAGCTTCGTGTGTGTGTGTGTGTGTGTGTGTGTGTGTGTGTGTATGTGTGTGTTTGTGGGCAAAAGTTGAATGTGCGTCTGTTGGAAATAGAGGCAGTTACAGTTCAGTCTCTTGTAGTATGCTGCTTTCCCATTACAGAGAATAGAGTGAGTGCTAGCTAATGTCACTGGCCATACTGTATAAGCTTGAATTTGGTTTTAAAGGACCTTTTTTTGTTACTTCTCCATCTGTGTAGTTGGTGGACTCTGATAACAACTGGTGTTTTGTTTTAGCATCTCTCTGCTGAAGAGTTGGCAAAAAGAAGAGAAGAGGAAAAGGGCAAACCTGTTAAATCTTCAAAAGTGTCAAGATCAACAAAAAGGTACAGTATTATGTAATTGTAATTGTTTTAACTTACCACACAGAAAATGTTTGGGCAAATGTCTAATACCCGCATTATGCTATTCACTAAGATTGATCAGTTAAAAAAATTTTAATTAAAAGAATCATAAAATTTTAGAATTTTTTTTTCTACTGATAATCAAATTTTTTAACCTTCAGGTTGAGTGAACATGGGATCCAACACATGTTACAAAAGGACCTTGTTTTTGACATGAGGTCTTTCAACTCCTCCAGATATGAACAAGTAACCTCAGGAAGTGACTAGTTCTCTCAAAATACACATGAACTGACTGGGTGCAGTAGTGCATACCTGTAATCCCAGTAGCTCAGGAGGCTGAGTCAGGAAGATCTAAAGTTCAGAGCCAGACTTAGTAACTTAGCAAGGCCATAAGCAATTCAGCAAGAACCTGTCTCAAAATAAAAAATAAAAAAGGCCAGGGATGTGGTTTAGTGGTTAAGTGCCCCTGGGTTCAATCTTCAGTGCACCCTCCCCCACACCAAAAAAAAAAAAAAATATATATATATGTATATATATATGTACATACATATATAGAGAGACTAATTTGTAAAATTTAAGGGTCTCCAAGTAAGTTAAATGCCTTGATTTTCTAGAAGACCTCTCACTTCCTACAGATACCCCACTGAATAAACCATAGTTTTGTCACTGTCCCTTTTAAAACAAGATATCCAGGCATGCTACTAGGTTTTTTTTTTGCAAGTTATATGCCCTTGGGTAGACCTCATCTCCTCATTTATGAAGTAATAATTAATAGCTAACAGGGTTAGCAGTGTTTTAAGCTGTTCACATATATTAAACCATTTAATCCTTATAATAACCTCTGTAATAGTTAATATTATCACTCATATTACAGATCAACACTGAGAGACAAAGGGCAATTTAGTAACTTGCTGATGCTTAGTGTTGGAACTGTGGATTTAAGTCCAGACAGTAAGGCTTAAAAATCCATATCCTGGGGCTGGGACTGTGGCTCAGTGGCAGGGCACTCACCTAGCCTAGCACATGTGAGGCACTGGGTTTGATCCTCAGCACCACATAAAAATAAATAAATAAAGGTTTTTGTCCATCTGCAACTAAAAAAATCTATATATATATTAAAAAAAAAGAATCCATATTTCTGATAATATATAATTCACTACATTATATATTGCTTTTGTGAAGTAGAAATTAAAACTTACACTGTTATGAACATATATTAGGCTATGTAAAAAAGATACAGTCATCTGTAAGCCAGGCCTCTTCACTGAGTTTCAAACATTTGATTTTCTGAATCTATGAAACTTAACGCTTATTTTGATTTTCAAGTCATTCTAGTGTGTCAGGACTTTTTCAAATTCAGATCTACTTTTCACATTTTAGTGTTTGTGCCACTGAATCATCAACATTTCAATAAGTTTGCCTTTTCTGGTGTTAATTGCCACATAAAATGTTTAAATGGAATACAAATAAATGTCAGACATCATTGTTCAGTCAGATACATCTATTACCATAATTAACCCATATTTCTTCATCTTATTCAGAAAAGTAGTGATAGCATGTGTCTTGCTTAAATTTGGATAAAATAATTTGAACCTTTATGTAGTCTGCTGGTTTCTACTCAGTTATCCCTATCAGACACATCAATGAAAAATCTCTTTATCATGACTTCAGTTTTCCTAAACCCATTAATTTACCTCTTCATGCAGTAAAGTCTCACAAATCAGCTGTTTAAAAATCATTTCTAGAGTTTTCCCAGTAGTCAGCATCTAATTCTCAATTCCGATGTCTGCTTTCTAATATTTTAGCCCAATGCCAATCTATAGTCCTCTAATCATCAAGAAGCATTGACAGAGGCTCCATATTCAAGGTTCTTAAGTGTTCTGCATTCTTCCTCTGTTCTTTTTATTTTTCTCATCTGTCTTGTCCTTGAGTTCCTTTTTATTCAGTTAAAGTTCTTATTTATTCAACAAATATTTTTGAATGCCTTCTGTGTTTCAGGCACTGTCCTAGGCCCTTGGGATACAGTATTAAGCAATATACAATGTCCTTTTGATACTAATAGTCTCGTTGGTGGAATGGAAACATAATAGTCTAAATCTTTTTCATCATGAACATATTCCTGTTTGTCTTTCTTTCTGTGAGCATAGCCTAAAATAACCTTGTAATGTGTTCAGTTTTTTTCTCAAATCTCAAATTTTTTACTGGTCAAAGTAGTTTTGACATGTCCTTCAGGTTCACACATGGCTTTTTATTTAGATTTGCTTAGGTTCCCCCTTTTCATCTCTTTATATCATAAAATAAGAGCTTATTATAGAACTTCCTATGCACGTTAATTTCTTTAACAGAACCATTTGTTAACTCATTTATTTTAAAAATATTCTTTGAATTTGCTCTGTGGCAGGCACACTGTACTGAGAGAAGTGTTTTTGAGAAACATCCACAAACTTTGATGTCTTAATGTCAGGAAATTAGTTACCTTTCATGGAACTTTTAAAATTCTGCTTTCAGTATAGGAAACATTTTTGACCTTTTATCCTGTTCTCTTTGGGTATTAGAAAATTAAGTTGCTTATGATTTCTTTAAAAAGGGTTGTATGGAATGTCCTAAGAAATTTTTCTAGTTTAATATTTTTCTCAGACAGAATTCAAGTTTAGATTATTGATATACATTTTCAAATTTGTAAATAATTTTATGATAATTTTCCTAATCTTGTTGAGATTACTTTAAAAAATGAATATTTTTTTTCTTTTCAGCTCATTTGATCCCTTCCAGCTGATACCTTGTAATTTTTTCAGTGAAGAAAAGCAGGTACTATTTATTTATCACTGACTAACCATAGGTAATGCCCCGGTCTGACAAGAAATGTTTTTTCTTATTCTGTATACACAAGGAATGTGTATATAAAAGATCAGACAAGGTGAGATATATTAAGGTCAGATGATTGGTACAGATGGAAAATGAGAGGGAATATCTTCCTGCTGGAGTTTTGAAGGGTAATTTTCTTAAAAAGTCTAGTTTGCATTGAGCTTTGATTAGTGGTGAGAATTTGGTGGGAGAGGTAAAGGAGAAAGGGTGGACATTTCAGTTGGGGAGAACACAGTCTCTTATTTTTATGCCCCCCCCCTTTTTTTTTTTTATATTTCAGGAGCCATTTCAGGTGAAAGTGGCTTCAGAAGCACTTTTAATAATGGATTTGGTAAGGATAATCTATTGTCTTGACTTATTCTGATTTCTATTCTTGTTGTATTTTTATTGCAGGCCTAAGAGAGAGTATGGAAGACGTGTATTTTGGATCTTAACTATCCTCTTTTAAGACAAGGAATCTAAAAATAAGTCTTTTCTTTTGAAGAAAAGCCAGACAATTGCATGTTTCCCTATTTTAGAGAAAATAAATTAATGTGAGTTTTGCAGACTGTTTGCCATCATTAACCCTATTTTCATTTCCTAATATCTCATGTCTGCTGCCTTTTGGATTACTGAAACAAAGCACAACTTCTGTAATTTGGAGGTTCCTTGTTTGCACTAAACTACCAATACCTCTAACAGTTGTGTAAGTTTGTTGTGTTTTTCTATAGAAGGACCCAGAGTAAATTTTACTTTGTATCCTTGTAATGCTTTTCTTGAATAGGGAGAACAAATAATGTCTTCATTTTTAAGTGAAAAAGTGGCATCTTGGGATGTTAAATTGTTTGCTTCAAAACTTCTCAGTCAGCAGTGAAGAGTGAGCTGAAATCTCTGCTGGGCCTCACATCTAGTTAATCTGTGTGACTTTATTTTAGAAAAGCATAGTAATACTTACAAGTGACTATCCTATAATAGTGAGTTTAATTCTGATTTTCATCAAATGGTTTGTGTGTTTGAATTAAGTCTATGTTGTATTTCTTTTAGCATGCTCATGTTTCTATGGCAGAAGTAATTGGTCTGTTAGGAGGAAGATACTCAGAAGTTGATAAGATAGTTGAAGTAAGTTCTTTCTTTTTTAAAAAAAATGTTCTGTCATGTGCAACTAATTAGAACAAATTTTTAAAAATTTCAAATGTTTTAATTACTATTTAATCTTGCTGCCACATTAAATATTTTTATGGAATATTTATCTTAAAATAGACTTTCTTTATTGTATTGTGAGATTATGCAAATGTAGAAGTTATTTATTCCCAGAAGTGACTTACAGTTCATATACTGAGCACCTGTTTGTTTTTTTCATTAAGAAAGAGTACTGCCAAACCTTGGCCTCTCACTACCTTTATCAATAAAAAGCTATAACTTCTAAGAGGCCAAAAATATGTATTGATACTTTTAGTTCAAAGTCAATATACATTACTCTGTTGCATATCAAGTTGAAATTGTTATCATAAATAACAGGCACTGTTGAAAGAATACCTTTGCACAGGTATTATATGGTGTGATCTGGAAAACTAGCTGTTATCATGACCTTGTTACAATAGAAAAATGCATGGTAAGTTTGTAGTGTACAATCACACTTTGGGAGTGTAATTCATTTGCAAGTAATAGAATTAAGATGATTTCAGTAAATCATATGAAGCTCAATCTTTTATAGGTCTGTGCAGCAGAACCATGTAACAGTCTGAGTACAGGACTGCAGTGTGAGATGGATCCTGTATCACAAACACAGGCCTCAGAAACCTTGGCTGTTAGAGGTTACAGTGTTATTGGGTGGTATCATTCTCATCCTGCATTTGATCCTAATCCTTCCTTACGAGATATTGACACACAAGCCAAATACCAGGTGTGTTTATAGGTATTGTATATTTGTCTGCTGTACATGATTACACATCCCCCCATTGTTTTTTATTTAAATAAATATATTGTTTTTATAGTCTTTACATCTGGGATTTTGAAGTAACTTGGATTTTTTTTCTCTGATTGTTAGAGTAATACTTGTTCGTATAAGCATTTGGAAAGTCAGCAATTTTCTTTAGTATAGACAAGACACAAAAGTAACACTGATATTCCCAGAGCCTTCTAAACACAATAGGAACAACTAGAAACATTCATATAATTTACCCATCTGAAGAAAACAAGTTTTTTTTTCTGTAATTTTATGTTTGTTGCATGAGTGTTTTAGCTGTGGACAGTTATTTGTAGATTAAAGTTGAAAAATAGTCATTATAATTAGTAAACATATTCATGGCCAATGTAAATTTTTGTAGACTACGTGATTTTTTTTTTTTTAAAAAGGGTCATTTCAGATTGGGTTCAACACATTTTAGCCTAAAAATTTTACAGTGTGAAATGAATACATATAGCATTTCATTTAGTCGATGTTTGGATATGAGGTTCGTAATATACCTTTTTGTTCCCTTCCCCCCATTAGATGTTAGTGTGGATAAATACTGACTTTTTAAAATTTATGTAGTTGAAACAAATTTTACTTTTTTTATAGAGTTACTTCTCCAGAGGAGGTGCAAAGTTCATTGGGATGATTATTAGTCCCTATAATCGAAATAATCCTTTACCATATTCCCAGATTACCTGCCTGGTTATAAGTGAGGAAATTAGTCCAGATGGCTCATATCGTAAGTTTTCAACAATAACAGCTTCCTACTATTTCTGTTCTCATTTCTTTGAATTCTGCAAATCAAATAATTTACAGCTATGCAAAACTATCTTATGGAAAAGTTTGTCCATTAACTAGGGAATCACTGTTTTTGTCCCATCTAGTGTAACCACTTTCTTCTTTATATAAAGCCCCTTGTGTTACCATGACAACTGGGTACAAGGTTTAAAATGTGGAGAAAAGTTATGGGCAAGCAGTATATATGGTAGGAGAAATGCTATATATGCTGGAGAAACTGCAATCAATACAACAGACAAAGTCCCTCATCTCATGACAGTATGTTTATAAATGTGGACTGGCTTTCTCTGCATCGGAAATGGAAAAGGGGGGAAAAAAAACCCTCGCTCTCCATCATCTTGTAGTGATACAGCTTTACCAATGACTAACTCTTTTAATATCTCTTAATTCCCATTCTGTCTCATGAAAGAATTTTGTTGGCTTATCCCATCAGACATCTAGTTTCCTCTGGATTTTATGTCTAATTGTGATCTAGTCATCCTTAGCTGGATAGGGAAATAGTATACCAGACTAGAAAAGGAAGGGAACATATATGGAAATGAAATGGTTGAAGGAAGCAGTTGGCTCTTCTAGGATGTTTTTGTCTCTTTGTTCTTACTACCACTGTTCAAGTTCAGGTTTTCTCTGAATACTGAGATTAAATCATGAGTATCATTATGGGTATGTAGTATATTGTGCTCATTTTTCTATCCTGTTAGTAGTACAAGACCTGGCATTTAAACTAAATGAATATTAATTGAATCGTTTCATTTTTAATCATCTCACTTGGATGTCCTATATTTTGTAGACTTCCCAGCACTATCCCCATGTCATTTACCATTAGATACTCTCTGTTTTGTGAGTCTTGTTAAAATTTTACTTTCTTTAAAGAGCCGGGACTATTGTCTTAATTGTCTTTGCATCCCCAGTAGCACCTAATCAATTGTCTTGCATCTAGGAGGTGGGCAACACTGTTGGGTTTTATTGAATGGATAACATTGATTTTAACTTTAGTCTAAAATGCCCATTTGAACAAAACACATGATATATGTCATTCTTTGGCTTAGTATAATTTCACAGAGTTACAAAAGAAACACCTTCAACTTGTTCTCAATTTAAACCACTTCCTATTATAATTGGCTAGATTTTGCTTAAGAGCCTTTATTCTGATGCCATTTAATACAATAAATATTGGATACATGTGACTTTAAAATTCATTAGAATTAAATGAAGTTTAAAATTCACTTCATGTAATTCTGCTTCTAGCCAAAATGAAGTAAGAGAGACCTGTCTGAAACAACCAAAACACTAGACAAATATATCAAACAGTGGTATTTAGGACGCAACTTCAGGCACCAAAGAAAGATGATTCCTAGAGATAGGAAAGGAAGGAATTGAGCCCCAATTACCATGACTTACTGACTTAAAAGAGTTTCTAGATATGGCACAGGAGTAGAAAGCCACCAGAACTTAGCTCACTGAGTTGAGGTGATGGAGGTTAGAAGTCCAAGGCAGCTAAGTTCCTAGAGAACAAACAGAAAGCCAAATAATTTGAGAGTGAATTTTGAAGATTTATGGAAGGGCCCCTCAGGTATTTAGCAAAATACAGATCAGTGTGTGTGAAGGAACTAGCTCAGGCAGGGCAGGAACCACTTGATAAACTCTCCTTGGATAGCATACAAATTCAGCACTCATCATTACAGAAAGTTCTGTTGAATAGAGCTGCCTGGTTAGTGACTTGTCCATTGTTAGAACTGCATGCAAGATTAATCTTACGTTCTTTGCTTTGTTTCTCTTGGAAATCCTTTGGTACAAGAATTAAGGTTTTACAGAAGTCATGGGATACCTTGTGCTACAGTGCTTTTAACTCTGTTCCTATCTTTAAAATCTCTACTGGTTAAGTGTTTTCTGTACTTGTATCAATCAGGAAATATATCCACTGATTAGTTTTTTTCTAATATTTCAGTGGATAAAAATATTCTATACAAAAGGAAATTTTTATGTTAGTGCCTTTAACTTAGAAAAATTTTCTTGATGCCAAATAGATCTCTGCATAGTTTGTGTGTATGTGTGTGTGTGTGTGTGTGTATTTTTCCATCAGCCCTGATTGGAAATTCATTATTTACCTTTCTTTATTCCCGTTTTCAATTTTCATTAGGAGTAGACATCACTCATCTATAATCAGATATCAGCTTTTGACACTTACTTGTTATTTTTCCTTGGGCAGATTACTTAGGCCCTCTCATTCTTTTTTGCCACTTCTGTCAAATGAGAAAAAAATATTACCTTGCTTACAGGGTAGATAGCTGTGAGGATTGTTGGTAATATATGTGAAGTGTTTAGCAAATAATAGGTTTTCAATAAGTGGTTACAATTATAGCTGGTATCTGCTTAGTTGGTAATCAGAACATGTCAGTAAACTGTTGTTATCACCAGAAGAATTTGCTTAGTAACTCCTATACTATAACATATCAGTCTTCTTAAGTTTCTGCAGGGGAGAAACAAAATGGAGGGTAGGACAATTGAGAAATGGAAAAGGGAAAAAATAAAAGTCATCAATAGACTTGCTGTCCTCTTCCTTCTTTCCAAACTCAGCTGGGGGTGGTGTTGGAGGAGCCTTTTTTGGAGCGTCTTTTGTTTCATTGTGAAGAATATCATTTTTTTTTTTTCTTTCGCCTCTCATTCTTTTGCCTTCTGATTTGCTGGATTTTTGTTAACTTGAAAAGCCTTGTTATAGCAAAAAACCTCAATTGAGAGACCATGCAATGTAAAAGTTAGAAACATAAATCATCAAGCCTGACTACCTGGGGGTTCAAGTCCTTCTTATAGATGACCATGAATAAGTTTATAACCTTTTCCTGGCTCAGTGTCCTCATTGAAAAATGGGGACAATAATAGTAACTACTTCATTTCAGTGACTTCACATATTTGAAGCACCTAATGCCTGGCACATGGTAAACCTTTGGTAATAAATAACTATAGCTGTTCTTTCAGTATACTGTAGATAGATTTACATGACAGTCTTGAAGGACATGTGACAGATTGCTTAGATGGCTCACCATGTGGTGATATCCACCCTTTGGGCTCCCCTCCTCCAGAGTTTGGTGTGATAACTGTGACTCATCTGCAGTTGCTGCCTCCCCAAGGTTGATCCCATTCCATGTCTAGTCTTAGACTAGCACCTATATGGAGGTGATTTGAAATCTAAGTTCCAACATTGCTGACCTGAAGACTGTATTTAACCTATCTTAACTTCATTTTTCTCCTCTGATAAATAGGAATAATGCTGCCTAACTTATAGCATTGTTGTAAGCTTGATAACTTGTGTAAAAAAAGAAAAAACAAATTATCACTAGGATGGCCATATGTCTTGGCTTGCCTAGGACAGTCCCAATTTAAGCCTGTGGTTCAGGCATAGTTATTACTTTTGTCCCCTTTCATTATAATAGTCTTTTGATTTGGATGATAAATTATGTGATCACTCCACTTCTCACAGTGCCTTGTGTAGAATTGTCAAGAAAGTGTCACTTTTACTTTTCTTCATTATTATTAATAGCTTGGCATTAATATGCTTGGTGGACCAAGTACAGTTAGGCAACAAATATTTAATGACTGTCCTTTATGTTTAAAATGCTGTTCAGCTGGTCTGCCAAGCTGTGGTTGTTAAAACACTGAAGGGAATTTTAAGTAATTAAAAGGAGACTGGAGATTTAAGAAATAGTTAAAAATATGCTTCTTTATGGTTTTCTAGGTTTACCTTACAAATTTGAAGTACAGCAGATGTTAGAAGAACCTCGGTGGGGATTAGTGTTTGAAAAGACAAGATGGATAATAGAAAAATACAGGCTCTCCCATAGGTATGTGCTATGGTTTGAGATGGTTGCACATCTGCAGTATTTCTCATTAAATTATATTTTAGAGAAAACCCAAGTTAAATATAAAATTGTGATGTATGGTATCAGTGATAGTTTATTACACAACTGATTACCTTATAGTATTTGTTTCATCAGTTTGTTTTCGTATTTCTTCTACAGCAGTGTCCCCATGGATAAAATCTTTCGCCGGGATTCTGACCTGACTTGTTTGCAGAAAGTAAGCTGCCTTTGTTTTAATTGATTCTGTTGTTCACAGATTCCAAAGCTATTCATCTAGATGTGTTTTCCCTTGATGCCTAATGCTTTGTGGATACATTTTCTATGTAGTTTCTTTATTGCTTTTTCCTTTCTAAAATTAATTTCTAGAAGATAATTAGTCATGTGTTTTGTTGCCCAAACTTGCACATAGAAATAATACTATTTTAGAATAAATTTGTCATTGTTGACTGATGAATTTCTTAGCAGATTATTATTGTGCACAATGGAGAATATTTTTATTAAATTCAAAAGCACCATGTTTTCCCTCTAGCCTTAACAATTGACCATTTTTAAGAATGATAGTATAAACCTAACAAATTTAAATGATCTTTTTATTTAAATTTCTAGTAGGAAATAAGAGCCTTGAATTATTTTATCTCACTTCTAATTTTGCTTTTATAATGAATATAATGACTGGCAACCTTTGTCTTGGAATCTTTTTTGGTAGCAATTTGGGAATAGAAAATTTTTAAGCATTAATTTTCAATATCTTTTTACTTCTTAATTTTATATCCACATTTTTCCACATGCTACTGAAAGACTAATATACACATTTCCCAGAAAATAGATCCTAACATTCTAAAATTTTGAAAAGTAGAGACTTAAACATTTTTATCTACATGATTTTTTGTTTTGCTTTGTTTTGTTTCTTTGTGGTGCTGGGGATTGAACCTGGGGCCTTGCACATTAACCCATTAAGTCCCAAGTTTTCAATTCTGCAAATCTTTCAATGAAATTGGTACATAAGCATTAAGATAAATTGAAAGGTATAATCTAGAGCTTAGATATCCTTTCTTTGTGTGTGTGTGAAAATGTTTTTTCAAACACTAATCATTCACCTATTTTATCAAAAGAATAGACCCTAAAATGTAATTATTTCAAAGTTATCTTAGTTTATTTGTTGTTCAATTTAAGTTTTCTTAAGTGTTCTACATTTGAGACAAAATGGATTAATCAGGCACTTTACCAAATCACTAGATCCATAGCTTTTCTTTTAATATTCCAGTATTATTTTACTCTGTAAATGTAACAACTAAAAAATGTAGCAAAAATCACGAATTTTTCCAAAGTAGAGACCATCACATATACAATCATGAATTTGTCTTAGGTAAAGTTGCAAGGGAACCAAACTAAGCATTCCTCACTGGTTTCTAGTACTTCAGCAGGCAGTTGAACACAAGTCAGTCTTCAGCCATACTTAGGAGAGTTTCTCATTTGATCATTAAGAAATGTGAGGTTTGGAAAGAGATAAAATAGTGATATTTAAGGTAGATCCTCTTCTTAACTTGTTAAATTTTTTTTTTCAACTAGCTTTTGGAGTGTCTGAGGAAAACTCTGAGCAAAGTAACTAATTGCTTCATTGCTGAGGAATTCTTGACTCAAATAGAAAATTTGTTCCTTTCCAATTACAAAAGCAAGCAAGAAAATGGAGTGACTGAAGAGACTGTGCAAAGCAATTTTTAATGTAATTATTAAAGTAAGACATTTTAATCGCTACAAAATAGGTCCTACTTTTAAAGTTATAACCTTGACATGACTGTAATTTAACTGTGGCATGACTTTGATATTTTTCTCTAGTGGACAAAAATCTACACTTTTCCACATAAATTTATGAAAAGGAAGAGATATGGACTTGTTTTCATATAGTGGTTATTAGAGTATTGCGTAAACCAGGGCCTACCACAGTGTTCCTGTCCTTTATCAAGCAGTGCAGTAGACTATGAAAACTTATGCAGGTGGTCTGCTTTACTGTTAAATATTCATATTGATAAGTGGAATATCCCTACTTTTTGCTTTTTCCCTGAACTAGTCACTTTTTTTCACTTGGGCATTTCATATCTCATTAGAAGCACTTCCATTCTTTGCATATGTTCTGGTGAGATTTGAGTATTTGTTATTGGGATTGCAAATGAGATATGGATGGGTGGTCACTGAGATAATTAACATAGTGGAGAATTATGATTAATAAATAACAGCATGCTGTAAGGGAACCAGGAGAGGCATGAGGAGAAAACCTTAAAAACCAACAGAAGAAACCAGAGAAAGAGAATTAAATTACCAGGGTTTGGTTTTGGTATTTTGTTTTGTTTTGTTCAATTTTTCCCTCCCTTTGGTACTAGGGATCAAACCCAAGGCTAAATGCATGTTAGGTCAGTGCTCTACCACTGTGCTGTATCCTCAGTCCTAAATTGCGGTTTTTAATCATAGATATTTGATTCCATTGTGTTTTGTAAAAGCCAATCATACTTTAGAATATACAGTTTTCTCAATTTTCTGAAATGTTTATGGATTTCACATGCATAAAATAATTAACTCCAATTATATGTTCACTTTCCATTAGTCTGTGATAAAACATCTTACTAGATCTGGTCATTTTAATAACCCTCAAACAAGACTTTTTTCCTCCACTGTGTACTGTCAGAAGAAAGAGATAAATTACAATAAAGTCTAAATAGAGATTTAACTTTTAGAAGCAAAACAAGCAAAAAAACCTTCAAGTATCTTTACATATTCCACCCCAGTTTCATGTCCTTTCTGAATGGAGGCCAGCAGACCTTTGTCTTTTCTTTTTTATGAATTTATAGGCAAAGCTTTAATTGAAAAGAAAAGAGGGGGAGAAGGGTCTTCACTTCAAGGTGAAAGAGATAGCCCTGACTCAGAGAACAGTCAAAATTCAGCAAACTTTTATAATGTAAAGGACTAGTTAGTATATAATTTCAGCTCTTTGGCTACGTGTGGTCTCTGTGAGACTTTCTTCATATTTTTTAATAACATTTTTAAAATGTAAAACCATTCTTAGGTCATATCTTTCACACAAAACAGGCTGCAGATCTAGAAAACTGCAAACTTTCAAATTTAGTGTTAGATTCTTGAGTCTAAGACACCATTCAATCTGCTTCATCTTTGAACAACCACAAAACTTAGAATTTTTATCCACTTAAGTTTTCAAATGAAACAAGCATTATGCTGCCTCATTTATTGAAATTTAATAGATTTTAGTTTATTTCCATTGAGCAGAGAATTGATTTATAGCTATTTTCCAGGCATATTATTAACAGTTATTATATCTAGAGTGGATGTGATTCCGTATTTTTGCTTTATTTGGTTGTAATCATTAGCCAAGGAATAATAAGGCAGTATTGAAAGAAGCAGCTTTGCAGTTTTAGGTTGTCTGAATCTTGTCTCAACCTTGTGATTTTAGGGAAGTATAGTTAATCTTCTCTTGGCCTAACTTCTTATGTGTAGCCAAGGTCCAAATTAACTTCCTGGTATCCTTCCAGGTCTAAAATTTTATGATTTATTTTATTTGTTGGACTACTTATTTTAAATTTTATATTTTGAAATTGTGCAGTTTTCAAATTAACATTTTAAAAGAAGAGTGGTAGTTTTTCTCTGTGGATTTAGGATAAATGATAAGACAAAACTTATAAAGATAAATACCTTAAGGGTTAGAAATGTAAGAATGCTAGACTAAAAATCACAAAATCTGATTCTTACCCTAATTCTGCTAGCAGATTTGCCATGTGACTTAAATCACATCCCTTTCTGAGCCCCAGTCTCTTCAGTTGTAAATTAAGGGTATGAATTTTAAATGACTTTGGTTTTCCCTTCAAGCACAAGAAGTATATGATTCTATGAAAGGCAATAATTAGTTTGTGCTCATCTTCCTTTGGATCTGTTTCCCCATTACACATGGAGGAATGGACACTAGAAAGTGGTAATTTTTAGCTCCCTTGATTGATATATATCCCTATAATACTGATGAACTTGGATGATAGAAAATGTTAAAAGTACTGTTCTCAATTCTGGGCCTCCTAAATGTCAATGATTAACCATATTTACTAATCAAGCCATACTATAAGGAACTCAAGGGTGGTAATTGGTTTAGAGCCTTGAAAGAACAATTTAAAAAATAATTTTAAAACAGTATTTATAGCATTAGTATTTATGTTGAGTACTTTTATCTTATAAAATATTTTTTAAATACAGAGAAATATACAGAAAATTTACTGTTTTTCTCCTCTCCTTTGCTAGTCATTCTGCTTGCTTCTTTATTCTCTTCTCATATTCTTAACACACTGCCAACTTTAGGCAGTTGCAGCCATGGATTTGGAGAAGCAAAGAGGAAATCTAGAATTGAGAGAGCATGTAATATAGGAAATTCAGGAGACAGACTCCAAAAGAAAAACCTGCCCCTAATAATGTTTGCAGAAGTGGAGACAGAACTCAAAAATATCCCAGTCTCTTCATCCTGAGTCTGTTATTTAATATTATTGCACATGATTATAACATAATGAGCTTAACTTTGTTTCTTGTTCTAGCTTGGCTGTAAATACTTCTATTAGACAACTTTCTTTAAAAATTTAATTCCAAAGAAATAGTCAAAACAAGAAAAATCAGTGAAAGATCAGGAAGATCAAACTCTCTTTCTCTTCTCCCCTCCATTATTTTAACCTTAAACCATTCGTCTCTAATCTTTTTAAATGATCTTCAGTTTCCATTTCTACAGTTGGTTAGATCCTATAATCAGAGCTATCTGGTGATTTTTCTTGGCCCCAGGTACTTTGCCTTCTTGCATCCCTTCTTCCATACAAAATTTAAAACTATTTTAAAGCTATGTTTGTATAAAATGAATTTATTTATATTTAGGTTTAAAATGTTTCTTTTAGTCTTAAAGCTCCGCTTTTTTTTTTCTCATGAAGTTAAAAAAATATTAAAACATTTTTGTGGGCTTTTCAAAATATTGTGAACCTGAGGCATTGCATTGGCTGGGTTGACCCTGTCTGTGTTCTGAAGGTATCACTGGGCTAGAGTAGTCATTGCCACCCCACCCAAGAGCACTGCAGTTCCCACTGTTAAAGGTTGATAGACTTGAACTTCATAGGAATGGAGTTGGGTTATGAAGAATCCCAATCTAACCAAAACTCAGCAGTACTGCTTGAGAACACTCATCTTCAAAAAAGAGATAGAAGGCAAGTAGTTAATTTTAGTCATTAGATCGGTGGTTTTATGTTGGTCCTTAATCTAGTTTTAAGACTTGTGCCACACCTAAGGAGAGCATCCTACTGCCTTTTTTTCCGCCTCACTTTTCCCAAGTCCTTTCCTTTATCCTCGCTTCCTCTACCAATTACCTCTTATATGAACAAGATCTTTTATTGAAAGCTACTCCTATACAATAAAGATGAATAGACGTATTCATATTTCCCTGAAATTGTTTTAGTGCTGCCTCAACCTTCTCTCCAGAATGTTCTTCCTTCCCCAGCCACAGGAATGTCTGTGACACGCACTCTAAGCCCCATCAGAATCTCTGCAGCTCTTTGGGCAGCAGAGGAGACTATGGCCTCAACATATCAAGCTGAGCCAGCCTCTTGTTCTTTAACTTCTTCCCACTTACCTTGCTGGGTCCTAAAAAGGGAGCTAAAGGATGAGTTGCTACAGTCAGAAAACCTAGAATCGGTGCTCTGTCCTGTGCCCAAAAAAGAGCTGTGCCCAAAAAAGAGCCATGTCATCTGGCCTAATTTGTAGCTTCCTATCCTCAAGTCATCAGCGGCATCGAGCTGATGGCCTTCTCAGTGGGAATGAATCAAGGCAGTGTACCCACATTTTGTTTTTCACCAACATTCTCCTCTACCAATAATAACTAGAGACTAAATCTAGTGTCACACAGTATGGCAGTAAGAAAAACTTCTTTCAGTGAAGCACCCAATGCAGCACACACATTTTGATAATCATGTGCTCCATCAAGATTAACAAAACCTGGGCTGGGGATACAGCTCAGTTGGTAGAGTGCTTGCCTTGCAAGCATGAGGCCCTGGGTTCGATCCTCAGCACCGCAAAAAAAAAAAAAAAAAAAGATTTACAAAACCTGAACGAAGAGATTTGATCCACATCTCTAATTCACCAGTACTTTGTTTTCTCCCAAATTAATTTTTAATATATCTAGAAAATCACTGTGGGAATACATAGAATAACATACTTTTTAGGTTATTTCCTGACCTTTTCTTAAATGTTTTTATGTGTGCCATTCCCCCAAACTCTGTTTTTGTTTTTTTTTTTAACGTATAATTATACTTTTTGGTATTTCTGGATCTGTCTTCTACCTTAAATTCTTCCTGGAACAGGGGAGGTAATAAATATGTTCCTGCTAAATCAGGAGAAAAGGAAAATTCCCAGAGAAGCTGTGATTATGATTAGGGCTCTATGTGGAACTAAATTTAAATAGGTAAAATTAGTTCATAAAACCTGAGTTTGTTTTTATTTTCTTCTGTTAGTGTTTATGAATGTACTCCTAAAAACTTTAACTTCAGGAGGAAATGCCTGATTTGCTATCATTGAGGTTTCCTAGGATAGTCTTTTTGGAATTATGAAGTCTGTTCAAATGCTTTCAGTTTGTATTCCTGTTTCATAGGTTACCACAAAGCACTTGTTTCAGTCTATGAGTTATACACTTGTATTTGGATTCTAGCATGATTTAAATCATATACTTTTAAATTTCTGAATTTGACATGTATAATATGTATTGTGTGTAAGTTTACTAGATGTATTGCATGACTTGACAAATCTTTTGGTATCATTTTTTCAAAATGTTATCAGTGTCATTGGATTCTTTTCATTAGTTTGAATTTTGGAATGTTCTGTAACAAAATTAATGATTTAAAATATTTTATAAATTAAAATATGATGACATATTGTACATATCTATATTAAAGAATATTGTAAATATCAGTGTTTGTAGAATTACTAAAGATTTTCTTCAAAAATGATCGAACTGTTCTTTCCATACTCATTTGTGACATACTATAAGATATCTTATAAGCTTTGGATTTTAAGCTTTGGAATTTTATGTTCTGATAAAAAAAATTAAGGGAAGATACTGAGGATTCAGTGTAAATAAAATTTTGAAAACAATGTGGTAGTCATTTGGTCTCTAAATTTTTAGCAATATTATGCATCGTGAATTACAAAAAGAAAAACATTAATTCAGTAACCATTTGTTGAGCATCTGGTAGGTTGAACTCTGCAAGGAACTCAAAGATGAGTAAATCTTGGTTTCTTCCCATAAGAAGTCTATTGCCTAACAAGGGAGAGAACGGGTAAAAGAACACCAGTAGCTAAGAGCTCAGATACAAGCTGGAACTGATTATAAATGCCTGTGAGAAACCTTGAGGGTATTGGGTGGTTAGACAAGAGAGTGCTGTAGAATGTGAGCAGTGAGATCAGTCTCCTGGAAGAGGTACCTGGCAGGATTTGGTTAAATGGCATTTGAGGGATGATGTTACTGAGAGGCTTGACCTTATCTTAGTGTAGGTGTGCACATGTTAGAACAGGAAAATGTTCTGATCAGAATAGGATATATGAAAGCAGCACATGCAACCAATTAAATTAAGCTATAGAAAGTACAAAGGACAGACCTCACCTTAAAATCAACATTAACTCTGATTTTGAACTTTCAGTCTTTATTTCTAGTTTATAAGAAATATATAAAAAACAAGATCACATCTTTAACATCAATATTTCTCTCATCAGGCTGGGTGTGGTGGCACATGCCTGTAATCCCAACATCTAAGGAGGCTGAGGCAGGAGGGTCATGAGTTCAAAGCCAGCCTCAACAAAAAGTGAGGTGCTAAGCAACTCAGTGAGACCCTGTCTCTAAATAAAGATAAAAAAAAATAGGGCTGGGGATGTGGCTCAGTGGTCAAGTACCCTGAGTTCAATACCTAGTTCCCCAAAAAATAAATAAAAATAAATATTTCTCTCATCAGGAACATCTTTCCATGTGCACACAAAGATCTATTCATTCTTTGTAGTAGGTGCATAGCATTCTACAGTACAAATTTGTCATAATTGACTTGATCAGTTTACAAAAGAACTTAAGGTGGTTCTATTTTTCTATTAAAAAAAAAAAGTTTTACCCACTATCAGTACTTTGTAAATAGATTCCTGGAAGCTTAGTTGCTGGATCAAGAGCTTGGTACCCTTTGTTAATATCAGAAAAAGTCTTATTTCCTATAAACTGATTTTTCTCATAGTAGTATAGACATTTCATCTTACTTACAGAACCAATTTAAACTCAGGTACCTAACTAAAAATAATAAATTAGGTTGCAAATTACAGTGAAACCCTGAGAGTTTAAATTCCATGAGGCATCTATTTCATTAGAAGTTCATTCCTCTGTGGAGTTGTGGGTTCTCGCTCATTAAGCATTTGTTGTAATTTTCTGATTGTGGCCAGCATTGTACTCAGCCTATGACATCAGAGGTCAGTATTGTCCTGAGTCAGGGACCATCATGGGGACAAAAGGGAGGTGTACTCCCAGGCCTTAACTCATGACCTATTACCCATTAAAAGTATGGAATGTGTTCTTTCTTGCCAACTCACTCTCCCAAACAATTTTATCACCCACAGGGACCAGGTACATCATAAAAGATAGGATGTCTTTGCTGTAACACCTCCAAAAAAGCCACATGGGAGAATGAGACCGCTGACGATCACTACAAAGGGCAAACAAACTCCTGGGCCCTTAACCTCTCTGTCGTTAAAAACACCGACACCTGTGTGCTTCTAACAGCTACAAAAGCCCAACCTTACCACAAAGCCAGGACGTTTGTGCAGGCTGGCAACACCAATAGAGGAAATACAGCAATTCCAGGAATAAACTGACCGCCCATTCCTTTTGGCCAAGATGTTTGACCAGGGAAAAAGTTCTAATGCTAGCTCACCTCTGCAACCCCCTCCAAATGATTGAAAGTTTGCCCCGATTCCTCTGTTACGTGAGCAACCTGATCTCTTATCAGTGCTGTGGCCCTTCTCCTTAAGGCAAAGCTGCCAACTAAAGCTTTTTATGTTCCTGCTTTTTGGTTTCATTTCTGCAGCTGGGTCAGATATTCCCATCTCCTAGCATCAGTTGCAAGTCCTGTTTATACTATGATGGTTTTTTTTTACTCTTGCTTATGTTTACATCACTGATTCTCAAAACAATCTTTCCATTGAATGCTATATATACTTATTTAGTGTCTTCCATTTTCAGAAAGATGCAACTAAATAAAATACTCATTTTTTGTCCTCCATATTTCCATATTTTTCCTGTTGTCAAAAATGAGACATCAGTTATCTAGTATCTGTTACTGGGTGTAATCAATGATTCTCCCATCCACCCCCGCCCCATTAACAGGGTCACCCCCAAATGCGGAAGAATTGGAAATTTGGAAAACAAGTTAACTGCTTAGCTTGTGTTATCTGGATAGTGATTATTGAAATTTCTTCTATCATTCCTGGTATAATCAGCAATAGTTGTGCCTTCTACACTCACTGGTAACTAAGTAGAAGGTGGTGTATGTCAGACTCCCTTTGTATAACTGTTACAGTTTGGATCTAAAGATGTCTCCCCAAAACCTCATATTTTTAAATTATGATCCCCAGTGTAGAAAGGAGGTAGAGTTTGTAGGCAATGACAAGAACTGTAACCTCATCAGTGGATGAATCCGTTTAAAACTTGGAATAAAGCGTTGAGTGGTTAACTGTAGGCAGATGGAAGTATCTTGGAGGTTTGGCTTTGGGAATGATTGTCCTTGGCCCCATGCTCTCTCTCTGCTTCCCACCTGCCATCAACTGAGCAGTTTTCCTCTGCCACATCCTTCTGCCATTATGTTCTGCCTCACCCAGAGCAGTGGAGTCAGCTGACCATAAAACCATGAGCCCCAAACAAATAATAAACTTTGCTCCTCTAAGTTCTTCTTGTTGGATATTTTGGTCACAGTAATGCAAAGCTGTAATGAAAAAAAAATTAATCTTTTGACAAGACCTTTCTCAGAACAGAGCTATTTCCCTAATCACAAAATAAAGACCAGACTAATCTTTCCCTACTTTCATTTTTTTCCCAGTTCTCCCTCACTTTTCTCCTCCTCAGAATTTGCTTTAATGCAATCAGTCGAGAGATCTGATTGCTTTTATACTGGGCCTTAAACTGGACTCCAGTATCATGAAGTTGGACAGTGTCTCATGGCAGTTTCAACTGGCTGCTGTAACACACCACCCCGATGTTTGGTGCCATCACTCACAAAATCCAGTGCAGGTGCTCCTGATTGGGTGGCTCTCATGGACAGCTCATCTCCCTTTCATGAATAAGTAATGCAAGTGTCCCCATTTAAGGACAAGTTAAAAGAAGAACAGAAAATCACAAACCTGATACTCTAGTTTGGAAATGCCACCTCTACTCCAGATGGCCTTTGTTGATTTTATAAAATGTTAAAACACTTCTCTAAAAGGCCTTAAATTACTATAATTGGATCTCATTGTTCAAAAAGGAAAGTTGACACCAACTTTCTTGAAAGCCTGAACCCTAATATTTAAACAGATTAACATTCCCCTCGAATCAAAGAAATGTTAAAGCTAGGAATGACCTTAGAGATGTTTGGGTTTAGAGTTCTACATTTTAATGTGAGACGGTTGAGGTCCATGGAAATGAAGTCACTTGACCAAAGTCACGTAGTCAAGTTTGTTGCAGGATCACCTCTGGAACAAGACCCGAGTTCCTCCATTTAACCCAAATGCTATTGCATGGTCCTTTTGGGTGATTCCAAATTATTTTCAATTTCATGACAAAAGAACTACCCTAAAAATTTTATGTGCAATTCAAATGTTCAAGATAATTTTACATTTTAATTTAAAATGTAATTTTTCTCTTTTAGAACTGCAATATTTTTCTTATAAAAGTGAAGAACATGTCTTTTTATGGAAAAGTTGACTAAGGAATTAGAAGTGATATAATTAATGAGACTTTACTAGCTTTTTCTAAGATTAGCTTTATTAGCTTTATCTAAGATTAAAGAGCCCCTAAATTCTCCCTGTTTTCCTATATGTCCACAAAACCACACTTGTTCAATCATTTTAATGAAAATGTTAATGTCTACATGTAGCCACTAGAAGGCGCCCCATCACAGTGTTAGCATGGTAGTCTTAGGCCCTGAATGTTGGTCTGTCTGAGTCAGAAAAGATTGCACATGTGTGTGGCTGAATTTGTAAATGGTATTATATATTCACTTCTCTAATTCCTTGTCATCCCGTGATCTAGGAGTGCATTTCCTTGTTCCCTAGTCTCTTTAGGTTAGCCAACTTCATTTTATAAGCTCATTTATTATAATACCCACCCATTTATACATACAGTGCTAAGAACTTTCCATGCAGTATCATATCTAATTTACCACAGCAAACTTGCAAGAATAGTTTTTTTATCACCATTTTAAACTTAGCCTTAGAGGATTTAAGTAACTGATCCAAGTCATGCAGCCAGAAGGCAGAGGCAGAATTCAAACTGAGAGTCACATGATTCTAAAACCAGCTGACTAAACCATCATGTTACTGATTTCAGAGCTGGAAGGAACCTAAGGAATGATTTAGTTCAATCTCCTCATTTTGCAATGGAAGAAATGATACCCAGAGACGAGAAGTAACTTGTCCAAGTCACAGACCCAGTCAAGTCCAGGTTGTGAAGCTGAGGTCTCCTGGATCATACCTCATAGCAATCCCTGCCTTCCCTGAACAACCAAAGAAATCCTGTGATTGTAAATTCTGTGCCATGTTTTACCCCAATGTGACGTGAAACCTTGTCTCTTACCTTGACGATAGAAGAAATGGATGTATGGATGGAAATTTTGCTCCAAATGGTTTATCTTGCTCATTATGGCCAAGCCTGGGAGAACTGGATTAATATAAGGAGAACATCTTGCATTTTCAAAAGTAATTCATCTCCTTGCCTCCATCTCTTCTACATGGCAGCCAAGGTGGAATTTTCTTTTTTTGGGGATGAAGCACACAGATCTGGGTGTTCAGCTTCTCTACTTAAAATGTCAGTGACTTGCCCAGCTTTCTGCACCACAGGCAACATGGAAGTATAGAACACCCTTAGATGTGCCCTTTCCTCCTCTCTAGTCTCCAATCTTGCCACTCCCCCTCTGCCTTCCAAAGCACACAGGCCTTACACTCTTAGCTCCAGGCATTCTGAGCCATTTGCCAACCCAGATGTGCAGCCTCTGTAGGCTTTCACACTCCTCTCCCCATGCTCTAAACATCTTGCTGATCCCACCATTTTTATCTTTCTATGCAACTTTCAAAATTCGTCTCAAGCATCACTTTCACCAGAAGCCTGTCTGGACTCTTACCCTTAATCCCAGTGAAGGGCCTTTTGGCTGGGTTCCTCTGACACCCAGTGCTTAACTCTCTCGTGGCTCCAGTCACATTATTTTTAACTTGCTCTTTACTTTTCTGCTACTCACTAGACTGGACCCTGCCTTTTTAAACTTTATAACTCCAGATCCTAAAATGATGCCTACCATTAATTTAGAAGGCACTTAATAGCAGTTTGATGAATAAATAAATAATTGGGAGAAATCAAAAAGAAAGAATGGAGGGCTGGGGAGATTGCGCATTTGTTAAGAGTATTTGCCTTGCAAGCACAAGGACCTGGGTTCAATCCCCAGCACTGGGGGGGTGGCGGGGGGAGAAAAAATGGAAGGTAGATCTTTCCCTTTGATGGTGGATGGGTTCTGTTACATTCAGATACCAGATTTTCTTGTTTCCTCTCTTAGCTGCAGTTTCTCTTTCTGTGATCCAAAAATATTAAATAGAAATTTCCAGAAAAAAGTTCTTGTTTAAATACCTTATTACCATAAATCATAATAGTTCTATTTTATTATTAAGTACTATTAGTTATTGTTGTCAATCTCTGTGCCCTTTTTATTAACTTTATCGTATGTATGTATGTTTAGGTAAAAACAGCATAGATAGGGATCAGTACTAACCTCGTTTTCAAGCATACAGCAGGACCTTGGAACGTGGTTGAGAAGGTACTATGATATAAAGAGAAGATAAGAATTGAGGCAGGACCATTTGTTCTGAAAAATGAGCCCCTGAGTGGGGGTGGGAGTTGGATACCTGCTATCATTTGGATCTTGAATGTCCCCCAAAGACCATGTGTTGAAGGTGTGGTCTCCCAGCCCATGGCATTATTTGAAGGTGGTGGAACCTTTAAGAGGTGGGGCCTAGTGGAAGGAAGTTTAGTCATTGAAGCCATGACCCTGAAGGGGATGTTGGGACCTCAGCCCCTTCTTGTCACTCTTTTTGCTTCCTGGCTGCCATGCAGTGAAAAGCTCACTTTGCCATGTGCTCCCACCATGATGTTCTGCCTCACCACAGACCCAAAGCTCCAGGCCAAGTGACTGTGGATTGGAACCTCTGGAACTGTGAGCCAAAATCAGTGCTTCCTCTTGTTGATTATCTCAGTGACAGAAAGCTAGCCAATACAGTGTCTCCAAGAGGCAACTGCCTTCATTAGTTCAAGAGCAATGAGAGCCCAGGAGGCTTGAATCAACTGATTAGCCAGGGCAGCCTGCTCCAGAAGACCTGTTCTCTTGGCAATTTCCTCAAAAACACAAAGGTAGGTGAGATTATCAACACTATACATAATTGCATTTGCTAATCAAAAGTGAAACAATGTGGGTAATTGTGAGGTGGCGAGGAGGAGGCCTGGGTGGCTTTACAACACTTACAGCCTGAGTATTTTTATTACTGCAGAGGAGACTGCAGGGGGAGCTGCTCAAGCACTTCCGTCATCACCTTGTGTGCTGTTCTGCAGCATCCATCTATGAGAAAGCGATTCGAAAGGGAAAAACGGGTTGGGGAGATAGCTCAGCTGGTAGAGTGCTTGCCTTGCAAGTATAAGGCCCTGAGTTCGATCCCCAGTACCACACACACACACACCAAAAAAAAACAAGCGAAACGGAAAAACAGGCAGTGGGATGGCATCCCTCTTAAGATGGCACAGGTGCCTAGGTGACTTGAGTTTGAACAAATAAAAAGCAGACTTTGCATTCTTGGGGCAAGGTGTGTTTATGGGGGGCATGTGAGGACTAGAAAGAGCATCTGCCTCGGACCTGGTTGAGCACAGAAGGGGGAGTAGCTGTAGGTCCAGCTCAGGCCCCACCCTTTCTCCATCTGGAAAGAGCCCTTCCGACTGCACTTCCTTTTCACCCAGGGCCTGTCTGCCTTCAGCCAATGGGGTTCAATAGCCATCTAAAGGGCAGATCTAGCTCTCTGTACCCAGAATGGAGTTTCCCCTCCTCCCTAGGAGAGAGAACAATAAAATAACAACATAAAAACAAGGCTGAAAGGATGGGGACTTTTTTACTGCTGCAGAAGAAAAAGAAATCTGCCATGCCTGTGGTTTAGGAGTACAGCAGCCCCACCTCTGGCTCTGTGCACCCAGAGTCCAACCAGGAGTCTTGCAAGGAGCATGTACTTTTCTTTTGGTCTTGCAGAGAGGCAGGGCCATGCAGCGGGAGCCCTGGATTTCTAGCCAGAATCTCAGAAAAATGGAAAACAGGATCTGGACAAGCAGAGCGAGGAAGGGGCGTACTAGGCCAAAGGTCCAGTGGAGCAATGGCAGCCAAGAAACCAAGATTCCCATGAGGTGGTACGTAGTGCGTGACTTAATCAGGAGCCACAGAACGAGATGCAGAAGTGGGGTAAGATCCTCGAGGGTGTCAGGTGCCACTTTAAAGATGGGTGTATTTGTGTTTCTTGTGAAAAGCCATTCAGGCAATCAACAGCTAAAAATGGGAGGGTCCTCTAAGCAAGTGCTGCTTAGACATTAATTTAGCCAGAGATGTCTGGTTAAATTAAAGAAAATCATGCATAAGAAAACAAGCATATAATTGACTGTCAACTGATATATGGATACATAAAATACCGTATATCCATACAATGGAATACTGTTCAGCCACCAAAAGCAGTGAAATTCTGACTCACACAACTACACAGATGAACCTGGAAAGCACAGTGCTCAGTGAAGAAGCCCAAAGTGAAAGGCCCCTTGGTATCACTTGGTTCGCATGGAATATCCACAATAGGCAAATCCCAAGAAATACAAAAGTAGATTAATGGTTTCCAGGACCTGGGGCGGGGAGGAAGGAATGGGAGGATGACTAATGGATATGACGATGTTCTGGAATTAGGTGGTGGTGATGGCGATGGTTGTACAACCCTGCAAATACACTAAAAATCACTGGACACACTAAAAAACAGAGTTTAAAATGGTGACTTTGATGGTATTATGTCTTAGAAGAAAGAAAAAAAGAAAGAGGAGGAAGGGAGGGAGGGAGTGTAGCAGGAAGGCACAGGGAGGCTCTTGGCCCCTGCAGCTCATGCCTCCCAGCCTCCCATGCCTCCCAGCCTCCCATGCCTCCCAGTCTCCCATCTATAAGTCTGGTTTCCCAAACCCCAGGGAGCCTGAGTCTCCAGAGTGACCAAGTTAGCATGCAGTGTCACCAAGGGCCTAGCCTAATCCCCCAGGTGTCCCTGGCCTTGAAACCTGGAACCACTTGACACCTCCCACTGTCCTCCCTCCCCAGGTTCTGGCCTTCCCTATCATTTGGGGATCAGTTTTGAGTTTAGTGAGGAAGGAGTAAGACACAGGACATCTTAGCCTCTGGAAGATTTAGCATTGTCAGCAAGTCACAGATTCCTCTCTGATTCACACTCCAGCCCTCATAACCATCCCGTGGATAAGGCACCATTTCTACACTGGCCTCCTCAGACACGCTGCTAAGTCCATCTGTTGTCCTCTGCCTCTGAGCTTTCCACTAGGACCTGAAATCCAAGCCAGAATCCCAGACTTTCTCTATTGCTACTGCCAGTCCCCTTTGATATGCCCTTTCGAGTTTCTCTAGATACGAACCATCCAGAACCAAAGCCCTGCAATACACAGAACATTGTTGATCCACAGAGGCAGTTAAAATAGTCAACATTGTCTTCACCCCTGAAAATTTGTGGTATTGATTCAGGAGCAAGAGAAAGAAAGATCATTCTACTGAGACAACTGCTCCAGAGTCACCCACAATTAAGCCCAGGTCTTGTCTTTCTGGAAACTTCTAGAGCACTTAAAGTCTGATGATTTTTCCTAATGTCCACAAATTTTCCTGTTGCCCAATTTAGACTTGATGCATGGAAGGCCCTGTCTAGAGCTTGCTGACTGGGTTTTGCAGTACATATTGAGAAGAGACTGAGTGTATGCATAATCACGGGATTGTACTTTTTATGGTCAGATCTTACTGGTGTTTTTTGTTTGGTTGGTTGTTTTTGTTTTTGTTTTTTGTACTGGGGATTGAATCCAGGGGTGCTCAACCACTAAGCCACATCTTCAGCCTTTTTTTATATTTTATTAAAAGACAGGGTCTCACTGAGTTGCTAAGTACCGTGCTAATTTGCTGAGGCTAGCTTTGAATTTGCGATCCTTCTGCTTCAGCCTCCCAAATCTCTGGGATTACAGGCATGTGCCACTGCACCCAGCTTCTGGTTCTTCATTAGTAGCTAATAAAGCACTTTCAGAATGCTAAAGATAGTGAGGGGCCATGGACTTCTGGGTCTGGTGGGAGAAACAGAGGAGACATCTAAGAAATACACCTTCCTAGACATTGTTATTTTGTGGTATAAATGTCAGTATGGCCCAGGTTTAAACCACCTCCACTTCTGCCTAAGTGTATGACCTTGGGAAAGATTTCTGTGTCTCAGTTTCTTCATATATAAATGAGTATCTAAGTTGAAGGTTATATAAGAACTAAGTTAAAGCATGCAAGGCACTTCAAACAGTTTGTAGGATGGAGCCCTCAGTAAAATGTTTGCTGTCATTATCACTGTTTTTATCATTGTTACTATCTTTATTAGTGTTACTATATTCACTAGTATATTCTTATTTAGATTTCCTATCAGTAAAGTTTCACTATGGGAAACAGAGACCACTGCAGGTATTTCATATTCACTAGTATATTCTTATTTAGATTTCCTATCAGTAAAGTTTCACTATGGGAAACAGAGACCACTGCAGGTATTTCATGCAGGAAGGGATTTAATACAGAAAATTAGATACAAAACCATTGGGAAGACAGAAAGGTCTTGGTTCTGGTTGAGACTGGCAAGAATGACCACCGGGGGAAATAAGAACCTCTGAGCTCACCAACAAGGTCAGCTGGAAATAAGGATTTACCACTATTGCAATGAACAATCTCCATCTGCTGCCCCTGGGAAGCTGTGGCTGACCACCCACGGATCAGAAAGCAAGCAAGCAACCCTCATTACCAGTGAATGGACTCCGGAAGGCAGTTATACAGAACACACAGCTTCACAGTTCCACCTGCCAGCAGCACCCCGAGGGAGGCAGAAAGAAGGCTTCTTTTCACTCCCATCTAACTGATATTACAGAGGAACATCTAAGGGGCAGAACCTAATTAGCATGCGGAACTGATAGTGTAAGAAGCAAAATTGTTAGTTGTCCAACCATTGCAATTAAAAGGAGCAACTTATAATGCAGGTGGAAATGGTTGAGGCACACTGCAGTGCAGGCAGCTATGTATGAAGGTCTACTAAGCAGAAAGCTTGCCCTCCGTATAAAAAGTAATTCACCTAAAGGGGAATGTCAGTCCTAATTTCACTACCCTGGGGAAGAGACTAGCATCTTAGATCATATGAGAATAGCAAGGATCTGAGCACAGATCTCACCATGAAGTTGGGCCTGATGTGAGTTGAAACATTCTTTTAATGCTTGCTTTTAAGCGAGGCACAAACATCAGAAGTTACAAGAAAAAGTTGACACATTTAGCATAATATAAAACTAAAATTTCATAAAGCAAAATAAAACTACAAGCAACAGTTGAGAGAAAATATTTGCAATTCAAATAAACAATTAATAAAGAGCTCCTTGAAGACAATAAGATTAAAAATTCAACTGTAGTAGGTCATCTAAGTGCTTTTTCGTAGAGTGATGAATTATACTTGCAGTAGCCTCTGTCAAAAGATCCTTTCTCCCCTGGCCCACCTGAAAAGCCCCTATTAATATTTTAAGATGCTTAGTAATAGCTCTTCTCCTTAAAGCATCGCCCACTCCTCTTCCTATGGAGGATACTGTGGTGCAGGGTCAGATTACCCTTCAGGAGGAGAAGCTCCAATCTCCTCAGTGGCCGGAAGAACTGAGTGTCACACTGGAATTTGCCCTCTGCAGAAAGAAGTTGCCTTTCCAAGGTTATGCCACTTTCCTGGGGGCAGCCTGTGCCCAATGACTGCTAAAACAAGAGGTCCAAGCGCCATCAGCCCTTATCTCAAAAAGGACAACTCAGCAGAGCCATCTCAGTTCCAAAGAGGCCCATTAAATTGGCTGTGGCCTCCGTTGAGCTTTTCCTGTTCCGGTCAATCCTGTCTCCCTCAGTCCTTACAATATTGGTCCTTTGAGCTCTTCATGCCAATCTCAGAGTATCCTGGGAACCTGAGCTATAACACTCTCCTAGTAATGACTTATAGATTATTTTTCATAGTGATATGTGTCAGTTGTTCATCCATCTTAATAGCATCTTAAGTATAAACATTGCACAATTAGTTTTTATTCTCCTTTAACGGGCACAGAGGTCATTTCTGATGTTTTTGATATTACAGGCAGTGCTGCTGTTTATATTTTCTAATTTCTCTCCATGAACACATGTGAGTTTCTCCAAGTTGTATCCCTAGAGGTGGAACTACTGAGTCAAAAGGTTATGCAATTCCGAGTTTAAAGAGATATCAAAATTTCTCTTCAGAGCTGTATTAGCCATCAAGTCTTGTGTGAGTGCCAGTTGGTACTGTCAGGCTTTTAAACATTTGCCAATCCAAAGGGACGGAAATGGTATTTCAGTATTTGAGTTGCAACTTTTTTGGTGACTATAAGTTTGAGCAAACTTTTGTTTTTGTGGAGGGTGGTGATATAACCCTCTCCTGGGAATTGCTTATTCATTTATCTTGCCTTTTTTGGTGTGTATGTGTGTGTGGTACTGAAAATTGAGCCCAAGACCTTGGGTTGGTCACAACATTGAAAAATTATCTGCCTCTCTGTTGCTTCTCTGTTAATTTACTGACACTTATATATTTAAAAGCTAAGGATTCCTAATCCCAAACTCAGAAACCTCAAATGCTCCAAAATCTGAAATTTTTTGAGCCCTGACACCAGGCCTCAAGTGGGAAAATTCACACTTGACCTTAAAGGAGAGGTCACAGTCAAAACACAGGCACCCTATATAAAATTATGTTCAGATTATGTGTATCAGGTGTATAAGAAACATAAACATACATATTGTGTTTAGACGTGGGCCCCAACCCCAAGATATTGCATTATACAATCTACCTCAAAAAATTAGAAATCTGAAACACTTCTGGTCCTAAGCATTTCAGATAAGGGATACTCAACCAATATAAATTTTAATTCTTGAGATCATTGAAAATATTTTTATTATTACTTTATAACATGGATTTTAGGTGGGAAGATACTCTTTTCTACCATAAGAACATAAAACATATTCTAATGTTTTTGACAAAACGTTATTTGATTTTTCTTCATACCTAATTGTTCCCTCCCATTTAGTGAATGTCCATCCTTTTCCCACTGGTTTCTAATACCACCTCTATTGTGTATCAACCCATCTATGCTTGGCCGTTTGGGACTCACCATTCTGTTCCATTAACCTGCCTATTCCTTACAACGTTAGTTTCTAGAGCTTTAAGTCCTTATAGTTGATACAGCAAGTCCTTCCTCCGCACTCCCCACCTCCAAATTATCTTTGCTAAGCCTGGGCTCTAATACACCATGTTAATTTTAGAATCAGTTTGACAAGTTTTACCAAAGCAACAACCAACACCAGCTTTGTGGAATTTGATTGGAAATGTTTTGAATCTACAGAAAATGCTGGAGAATTGACACCTTTAGATTATTATCTTCTTACCCTTAAACACTGGGTATGTCCCTATCTTTTTTTTTTTATTGTAAACAAATGGGATACATGTTGTTTCTCTGAACATGGAGTAAAGGCATACCATTTGTGTAATCACAAATTTACATAAAATGTTGTTTGATTCATTCTGTTATTTTTTCCCTTCCCCCCACCCCTCCCACCCCTCTTTTCCCTCTATACAGTCCTTCCTTCCTCCATTCTTGCCCCCCTCCCTAACCCTAACCCTAACCCTAACACTAACCCCTACCACCCCCCCCATTATGTGTCATCATCTGCTTATCAGCGAGATCATTCATCCTTTGGTTTTTTGAGATTGGCTTATCTCACTTAGCATGATATTCTCCAATTTCATCCATTTGCCTGCAAATGCCATAATTTTATCATTCTTCATGGCGGAGTAATATTCCATTGTATATATATGCCACAGTTTCTTTATCCATTCATCAGTTGAAGGACATCTAGGTTGGTTCCACAATCTGGCTATTGTGAATTGAGCAGCAATGAACATTGATGTGGCTGTATCTCTGTACTATGCTGATTTTAAGTCCTTTGGGTATAGGCCAAGGAGTGGGATAGCTGGGTCAAATGGTGGTTCCATTTCAAGTTTTCTGAGGAATCTCCATACTGCTTTCCAGAGTGGCTGCACTAATTTGCAACCCCACCAGCAATGTATGAGTGTACCTTTTCCCCCACATCCTCGCCAACACCTATTGTTGCTTGTATTTTTGATAATTGCCATTCTAATTGGGGTGAGATGGAATCTTAGGGTAGTTTTGATTTGCATTTCTCTTATTACTAGAGATGTTGAACATTTTTTCATATATCTGTTGATTGCTTGTACATCTTCTTCTGTGAAGTGTCTGTTCATTTCCTTAGCCCATTTGTTGATTGGATTATTTGTATTCTTGGTGTAGAGTTTTATGAGTTCTTTATATATTCTGGAAATTAGTGCTCTCTCCGAAGTATGAGTGGCAAAGATTTTTTCCCACTCTGTAGGCTCTCTCTTCACATTATTGATAGTTTCCTTTGCTGAGAGAAAGCTTTTTAGTTTGAATCTATCCCAGTTGTTGATTCTTGCTTTTATTTCTTGTGCTATGGGACTCCTGTTAAGGAAGTCTGATCCTAGCTGACATGTTGAAGATTTGGACCTACTTTTTCTTCTATAAGATGCAGGGTCTCTGATCTGATTCCGAGATCCTTGATCCATTTTGAGTTGAGTTTTGTGCAGGGTGAGAGATAGGGGTTTAAATTCATTCTGTTGCATTTGGATTTCCAGTTTTCCCAGCACCATTTGTTGAAGAGGCTATCTTTTCTCCATTGCATATCTTTGGCCCCTTTGTCTAATATGAGAAAATTGTGTTTATTTGGGTTTGTGTCCATGTTCTCTATTCTGTACCATTGATCTACCTGTCTATTTTGGTACCAATACCATGCCATTTTTGTTACTATTGTTTTGTATAGGGTTAAAGATCTGATATTGCGATTCCCCCTGCTTCGCTCTTTCTGCTAAGGATTGCTTTAGCTATTCTGGGTTTCTTATTTTTCCAGATGAATTTCATAATTGCTTGCTCTATTTCTGTAAGGTACATCATTGGGATTTTAATTGGAATTGCATTGAATCTGTATAGCACTTTTGGTAGTATGGCCATTTTGACAATATTAATTCTGCCTATCCAAGAACATGGGAGATCTTCCCATCTTCTAAGATTTTCTTTAATTTCTTTCTTTAGTATTCTGTAGTTCTCAGTGTAGAGGTCTTTCACCTCTTTTGTGAGATCGATTCCCAAGTATTTTATTTTTTTCGAGACTATTGTGAATGGGGTAGTTTTCCTAAATTCTCTTTCTGAAGATTCATCACTTATGTATAAAAATGCATTGGATTTATGAGCATTGATCTTGTAACCTGCTACTTTACTGAATTCACTTATGAGTTCTAAAAGTTTTCTGCTGGAATTTCCAGGTTCCTCTAAATATATAATCATGTTGTCAGCGAACAGGGATAGTTTGAGTTCTTTTCCTATTCGTATCCCTTTAATTTCTTTTGTCTGTCTAATTGCTCTAGCTAGAGTTTCAAGGACAATGTTGAATAGAAGTGGTGAAAGAGGGCATCCCTGCCTTGTTCCAGTTTTTAGGGGGAATGCTTTCTGTTTTTCACCATTTAGAATGATATTGGCCATGGTCTTAGCACAGATGGCCTTTACAATGTTAAGGAATGTTCCCACTATCCCTATTTTTTCTAGTGTTTTGAGCATGAAGGGATGCTGTATTTTATTGAATGCTTTTTCTGCATCTGTGGAAATAATCATGTGATTCTTAACTTCAAGTCTGTTGATATGGTGAATGACATTTATTGATTTCCGGATGTTGAACCAACCTTGCATCCCTGGGATAAAACCCACTTGATCATGGTGCACTATCTTTTTAATATATTTTTGTATGCGATTTGCTAAAATTTTGTTGACAATTTTTGCGTTAATATTCATTAAGGATATTGATCTGAAATTTTCTTTCCTCAATGTGTCTCTGTCTGGTTTAGGTATCAGGGTGATATTGGCTTCATAGAATGAGTTTGGGAGGGTTCCCTCCTCTTCTATTTCATGGAATACTTTGAGGAGTATTGGAATGAGCTCTTCTTTAAAGGTTTTGTAGAACTCGGCTGAGAACCCATGTGGTCCTGGACTTTTCTTTGTTGATAGGCTTTTGATGACCTCTTCTATTTCATTGCTTGAAATTGATTTATTTAAGTTGTGTATAACCTCCTTGTTCAGTTTAGGTAATTCATATGTCTCTAGAAACTTGTTGATGTCTTCGAGGTTTTCTGTTTTGTTGGAGTATAGATTTTCAAAATAGCTTCTAATTATTTTTGTATTTCACTCATGTCTGTAGTGATATTTCCTTATTCATTCCGAATTTTAGTAATTTGAGTTTTCTCTCTCTTTCTCTTTGTTAGTGTGGCTAAGGGTTTATCAATTTTGTTTATTTTTTCAAAGAACCAACTCTTTATTTTGTTAATATTTTCGATTGTTTCTTTTGTTTCAATTTCGTTGATTTCTGCTCTGATTTTAACTATTTCCTGTCTTCTACTACTTTTGGTGTTGGTCTGCTCTTCTTTTTCTAGGGCTTTGAGCTGTAGTGTTAAGTCGTTTATTTGTTGATTTCTACTTCTTTTGTTGAATATGCCTCATGAAATAAATCTTCCTCTAAGTACTGTTTTCATAGTGTCCCAGAGATTTTGATATGATGTGTCTTTGTTCTCGTTTACTTCTAAGAATTTTTTTATTTCCCTCCTGATGTCTTCTGTTATCCATTCATCATATAATAGTGTATTATTTAATCTCCAGGTATTGGAGAAGTTTCTGTTTTTTATTCTGTCATTTATTTCTAATTTCAATCCATTATGATCTGATAGAGTACAAGGTAGTATCTCTATCTTCTTGTATTTGCTAACAGTAGCTTTGTGGCATAAAATATGGTCTATTTTAGAGAAGGATCCATGTGCTGCTGAGAAGAAAGTGTATTCGTTCTTTGTTGGATGGTATATTCTATATATGTCCGTTAAGTCTAAATTGTTGATTGTGTTATTGAGATCTATGGTTTCTTTATTCAATTTGTGTTTGGAAGATCTATCCAGTGGTGAGAGAGGTGTGTTAAAATCGCCTAGTCTTATTGTGTTGTGGTCTATTTGATTTCTGGAATTGAGAAGGATTTGTTTGATGTACATGGATGAGCCAATGTTCGGGGCATAGATATTTATGATTGTTATGTCTTGCTGATTTATGCTTCCCTTAAGCAGCATGTAATGTCCTTCTTTATCCCTTCTGACTAGTTTTGGCTTGAAGTCCACATTATCTGAAATGAGGATGGATACTCCAGCTTTTTTGCTGTGTCTGTGTGCATGGTATGTTTTTTCTCATCCTTTCACCTTTAGTCTGTGGGTATCTCTTTCTATGAGATGAGTCTCTTGCAGGCAGCATATTGTTGGATTTTTCTTTTTAATCCAATCCGCTAGTCTATGTCTTTTGATTGATGAGTTCAGGCCATTAACATTCAGGGTTATTATTGTGATATGATTTGTATTCCCAGTCATTTTACTCATTTTTGTTTTTTGACATGAATTGGTTTCTCCTTTATTTGGCTATTCCTTTAGGCTAGTTCCTCCCGTTGCTGATTCGCATCATTGTTTTTCATCTCTTCCTCATGGAACATTTTGATGAGAATGTTCTGTAATGCTGGCTTTCTTTTTGTAAATTTTTTTAGCTTTTGTTTATCATGGAAGAATTTTATTTAGTCCTCAAATCTGAAAGTAAGTTTTGCTGGGTATAAGATTCTTGGTTGGCATCCATTTTCTTTCAGGGCTTGGTAAATGTTGTTCCAGGCCCTTCTAGCTTTTAGGGTCTGGATTAAAAAATCTGCTCATATTCTTATTGGTTTCCCCTTGAATGTAATTTGATTCTTTTCTCTCATAGCCTTTAAAATTCTGTCTTTATTTTGTATGTTAGGTATTTTCATAATAATGTGCCTTGGTGTGGGTCTGTTGTAATTTTGTATATTTGGAGTCCTATATACCTCCCTGTACCTGGTTTTCCATTTCATTCTTCAGACTTGGGAAATTTTCTGATATTATTTCATTGAATAGACTGTTCATTCCTTTGGTTTGTTTCTCTAAGCCTTCCTCAATCCCAATAATTCTTAAATTTGGCCTTTTCATGATATCCCATAATATTTGTAGATTCTGTTCATGATTTCTTATCATCTTCTCTGTTTGGTCAATTTTGTTTTCAAGATTAAATATTTTGTCTTCAATGTCTGAGGTTTTGTCTTCCAGGTGTTCTATCCTATTGGTTATGCTTTCTATGGAGTTTTTAATTTGGTTTATTGTTTCCTTCATTTCAAGGATTTTTGTTTGTTTGTTTGTTTGTTTTCAGTATCTCTAACTCTTTATTGAAATGATCTCTTGCTTCCCGTATTTGCTCTTTTAACTGTTGATTGGTGCGACCATTTAATGCCTGCATTTGCTGTTTCATCTCCTCCTTCAATGCCTGTATTTGCTCTTTCATCTCCTCGTTTGCTTCCCTGATTGTTTTAATTATGTACATTCTGAACTCCCTTTCTGACATTTCTTCTGCTGTGCTGTCATTGGGTTTTATTGATATAGTACCTAGGTTTGTTTGGGACATTTTCTTCCCTTGTTTTCTCATGTTGGTCAGATATCAGTGGGACTCTGAGATATTGCAGATTTCCTCTATTGGCTTATAGTGTCCCTGTAGATTTCCAGTATATCACCTCCCAGCCTTCACTAGCCTGAAGTCTTAGAGGAACTTGATAAAGCACTGCTTCCGAAGAAAGCTGCCCTTAGCCCACTACTGGGTCCAGTGCTGGGGGCTGGTTCTGCGTGGAAATCCTCTCACTGGGTGGTCCTGCTCCTAGAAGCTGGCTATAGACAGGGCCTGAGGGAGCCACACTGCTCGGGGAAAGCCTCTCCCTGTCCTGCCCTAGTCCCAGAAGCTGCCTGTGGGCTGGGGCCCACCGCTGGGTCCGGGGCTTGGGGTTGGCTCTGTGCGGAAAAGCTCTCACTGGGCGGCCTCCTCCTCGAAGCTGGCTGTGGAACAAGCCTGCCACCAGAGAGAGCAGGGCTGCCTGGGGAAGTCTCTCACTGCCCTGCCCTGCTCTGAGAAGCCGCCCCTATCTGGGCCTGCCTCCCGGGCCGAGCTTCACCGGGTGGAAGAGACTCACCCCGTGGCTCTATGTTGGTCTGAGTCTCTCAATACCTCCCCTTCTTGAATCCTGAGTTCTGGAGTGATGGGAGATGCAGTCACCCTCTAGTCCGCCATCTTGGACCCTATCCCTATCTTTATTATATCAATTTTAGTATCAACTTTTGTTAATATCTTGCAATTAGATTTTATACTTTCATTCATAAGGATCTTAAACTTGTTAGATGTATTCTTCTTTACCTCAAACTTTGATAGCTTTGAAAATTATATCTTTTAAAAATTTTTATCAAATGATGTTAGTGTATAGAAATAGTTGACTTTAATATCTGCATTTTGTAATATTCCCTTTATTAGTTTTCCTTTCAATTCCAATAATTTGTAGATTTTCTTGAGTTTGAGAAAAATCATGCCTTCAAAGTGATACTTTTTTCTTTCTTTCATTTCTTCTTTTTAATGTTTTTATTACAGCATTATAGTTATACACTAACAGTGAGGTTCATTTTGACAAAATCATACATGTGTGGAATATAATTTTCTCCAGTTCAGTTCTGAGTACTCCCTCTTTCCCTCGTCTCCTCTCTCACCTTGTTCTTCTTCCTCTACTCTATTGGTCTTTCTTTTATCTATATACCATTGTTAATTGGTGCTTTATAGACATACATAAAAGTGGAATTCACTGTGGTTTATTCATATGTGTACATAGCATAATTTAGCTAATTTCATTCCTCAGTTCCTTTCTTTTTTGTCCCTCCTCTTTCCCCTCAACCCCCTTCCTCTATTCCACTGATTTTTTCCCTCTATTCCTGTGGAATCTGCAATACACATACCCAATTTCCCTTATTTTGCTCTAGGTTCAGCATATGAGAGAAAACATTGGACCACTGACTTTCTGGGTCTGGTTTATTTTGCATAGCATGATGTTCTCCGTTTCCATCCATTTACCAGAAAATGCCACAATTTCATTCTTTGTGGCTGAATAAAACTCCACTGTGTTTGTATATATTGCATTTTCTTTATCTATTCGTCTGTTGACAAGCACCTGGACTGGTTCCATAACTTGGCTATTGTGAATTGCACTACTATAAACATTGATGTGCCTGTATCACTATGGTATACTGATTTTAGTTCCTTTGGATAAATACCAAGAAGTGGGGTAGCTAGGTCGTATGGTGATTCTATTCCTAGTCTTTTGAGATATCTCCATTCTGCTTTCCTTTTTTTTTTTTTTTTATGTTACCATACTGACTAGGCCCTTCAAAAATATTCAGAGAAAAAAAAATAAGTGATGATAGGGAATCTTGTTTTTAAAAAAAAATTGATCTTTTTACTACAAAGGTGATATTTGTTGTAGGGGGTTATTTGTAGATACTTTCATCAAATTAAGAAAGTTGCCTTCCATTCCTGATTCTATAAGACTCTTTTTTAAAATTAGAAATAGCTGTTGAATTTTCATAATTTTTGTTTTTCCATAACCATTGAAATATTCCTTGGCCTCTAGTCTAAATCTTTAGGGCAACATGGAGTTATGTGAGGTATGCTAGAAGACTGTTCCTAATGCAATTTCCCACGAGTTGCTGGAGATGGGGCCAAGGAAAGTTATTTTATGAATCCATGACAACTTTCTTGATGGTGGTAATTAGGAAGAACTCTAGATTAGTTCTGATTGACAGATTGAGTGGTAAATAATTAATATTCAGAGTTAAGTAATTTTTCTAATTTTCATTAAGAGAGCCTCTTCTCCAGGCTCATCACAAAGAAATGAGTCCTGCAGTTACCAGGGTTAGCTGTTATGAAAATCTGAGATTATGAACTTGGGCATACCGTATGTCCTTGTGGTCCCAGTTGCTAAGCAGGCTGAGACAGGAGGATACCTTGAGTCCAACAGTTCAGGACCAGTTTAGGCAACTTAGAGAGACTGTTGCTTTTAAAAAATAGAGTAAACATTGAGGTTATTGACATTCCTGGCACAGTGAGCACTGGTCAAGCATGCAAGATCCAGGAAATAAGCATGAATGTCCCTGGGACTAAAGGTAGCCAATGCTTACTCTCTGCAAAACCCTCTAACTGAAGTTTAATCTGATAGAATCCCAACTTCTGTCCATTTATTAAAACTCATCAAGAAATGGGAAGAGGAGGACACCACAGTTTGCCTCCATGAAAGAAAGCGCACCCTATAAAATTGGGGCCCACCAGGTAAGAGTGAAGGACCACAGCACACATGTCATGTAAGAGAAGAGACACCACACTGGGGCTCAGATCTCTGGAGAGGAAAGTGGGAAGGAGGGTCGAGGTGATCCATGAAATGAGGTGACCACCCATGAAAGGATACTCGGGTAAAATCATTCACATGATTTTACTGCTTCTCAGGCAAAGGGGGCTGACGGAACAGAGGGTAGGAACATCCCCCTAAACATAAGGTGAGAAGTTGTCCTTCCAACCCACATGGAGCTTGGAGGAAAGTAGATTAGAAGTGAGAGTGGGTGTAGACGGGCAATCCTAGGAACCCGAACTCCCCAGGGTTATATCTTAGACTTTTTCATAACCTCGTGAGCCTTGTCTAGCACAATGGGGGCAAGGCAGCGTGGTGGAGGTGTAGGAAAATGACCACAAAGCCCAGATGAAAACAGGCAAGAGGTACACATGTCCAGGCTCATTCGAACCTTCAGGGAACCTGGGAAATATCACTGCCCAGCTGTACACAGCTTCACATATGAGTTTCTCTCCAGGGGAAGAAATTAAGGACAGGGACTTGGTTTCCATGTTGTGTAGGATAAGAGATCATATCAATTCCTATTATTCACAGTTCTCCTGTTCCACACCATCTCTGTGAATACTGAATTAGTGAATATGGAAAATTACTCTTAAGAGAAATACAGGTTCCTGTGAACCTCTGGTCACATCATTTCCAATGCTACATATAACCTCTTATGTGTGTTCCTATTTATAGACACCTTGTTTAATCTATATTGCCAATTTATTAACACAGAACTCACAGTGAACATGCCTTCAGGAAATTTCCTTAACGTGCCTGTTTTCTCCGTAAGGCACATCCACTGTTGCACTTAGAAACACTAGACAGTACTTCAACACTGTTTGGGGGGTGACTTTAAACGACAAAATCAACAGAAAACATGAAGACCCAAAACATGTGACCCTCATGATTTCATCCCTATTCACGAGTTTTGGGGTCTGCCTGGACTTTTATTCCTTCTTTTTCCTCCTGACTGGCTTCTACATCCTCCCCTCCCGGCCCCGGGCTTCTTTCCCAGCACGGGACTAACTGCCATTAACATGTTGGACTTCATGCCAGTGCTACCACTTGAATATGGAATTGCTGTTTTCTCTCTTTTCCACTAGAGGGTGTGCTCCTTGACTGAAGTGGGTCATCTCTAACTCCAGGGTCTAGGTCAGGCAGTGTCTGTCACATAGTAAGTGCTTCAGAAATGTTAAACGGTGGTTGATCGGATAGACAGATGGTTGGATACATGACCTGTTCAAAATGGCATGGCCGACAGATGGAATGACTCAGAGACAAGCCTACTTCCTGTATTCTTAATTCGTCTCACCAAGCTTTAAAATCTGTTCTCCAACCTCTCTGGTTTCCCCAGTGACACCTGCTATTGTAGGTTGCTACAGATGATGATGACATGCCCTGAGAGTTCCAGTCGCTCAGATGAAAGGCTCTGTCCATTGAGTACAGGAGATAATTTGTCCAGTGGGTTTTTTGTGTCCTGGACTGAATGTTGCAGAACCAGCTAATGAAATCTACATTGTAATTAGGGAAAATATTCCAGCAGCAGGTTGGCGAGATAGTCATTGCCTCATTATATTTTCCCCAGTATTTTAGCCCAATGGTCTAGAAAAATAATTTAGAGTTGTGATTTTTGTAATTACTTTTTTGTAGAAGCCTGTTCAGAATTATAATAATCATTTAAGAGTATTGAAAGCTTATGGGTTAGATTCTATTTTAAAACTTCAGGACAGAATAGCACAGAAAGTGTCCAATATGCAGAAAAGTGTCCAATATGCATTGCCCTTGGCAATGACCAAGCACTGGAAGCTTCCTAGAATCTCTTTTACTTATTCTGAAAGCCCTGCAAAGTAGGTCCTATTATTTGCCTTATTTTATGGAAGAAGAAACTGAGGCTAAGATGGGTTAAGAAACTTGTCCAAAGTGACCCCCCAGAAATGGGGTTGAACTAAGACTTCATCACTCCATCATAAGTCTGTACCACCAAGGGGCATGGTCCTATCCCTTCTCTCGCCTGCCTTCACAGTTCCCAGAGGATTCATTGATTCAATTATTCTAACAATGTTTTTTGTTTGTTTGTTTGTTTGTTTGTTTGTTTGTTTATTTTGAAGCACTTAGAATTGAACCCAGGGCCTGCCACATGCTAGGTAAGCACTCTATCACTGAGCTATGTCCCCAGCCCCTTTTATTTATTTCTTTTTAAATTCTGAATTAGGTTCTTCCTAAGTTGCCCAGGCTGGTCTTCTATTTATGATCCTCCTGCCTCAGCCTCCCGAATGGCTGGGATTACAGGTACGTGCTCCCACACCCTGCTCTAACAACGTTTTTAATTTTTAATTATTGTCAGACCTGTTTTAGGTGCTGTAGATACAATAGAGAACAAAGAAAAGTTCCTGCTTCTATGGAGCACATATTCTGGGGACAGAGGAATACAGACAATGAATAAACACATAAATATATATTAGGGATTGGTAAGTGCTATGTACAAAGGTAGGAGAAAGCACAATTTAAAGAAGATGGAACTGAATTCCAAAACAGTATTGTCTCAGATCCAGTTCCCTGAAGACACACTTTGAGCCTGAACCTGCATGTAGAAATTTACTGGAAAGCATTCTCTGGAGTAAGGACAGCAGGATTGAACAGAGGAAGAAGCCCAACAACAATATGACTGTAACTGAGCCTTCAGCTAACACCACAGTGAGCTCTGCAGTGGAGAGGACTCTTCAGAGTTGTTCAAATCAAGGTAGACAGGACCAGCTCCTTGCATCCCTGCATCTGCCTGGCACAGGCTCGGGCTGTTGCCAGGAGTGACAGAGGCAGCTTCCTGTGGCCAAGAGCAATGTCCAGTGAGAAGCACTTTTTGAAGTCTTGAGTGTCCTTTTGAGATAGTGGACAGTCCCTATCAATCTTGTCTTTCAGGGTTATTGGCAAACGTCTATACTGCCTAAGTTTCCATTCTCTGTCTTTACAAGTTAGAATAATAATTTTACCAAAAATGTTGCTATGAGGATCAGAATGATAGAATGCTGATAAACAACCATGTAGAAATGTAAAAGAGATTAAGTGAATGAAAGCAATTTATACTGTGGAATAGTACAGATTGTGTATGGGGGTAATTGTATTGAACAACCAGAACTGACATGGAAAGACAAAACATATGAGCAAAATAACAAAGACTTCAAGATGCATCCTATGGTGCCGTTTATTTTTTGAAAAGATATATTTTTATCTGTACGGAAAGATGAATGGAAGGACAGACTCCAAAGCATTGAGTCTGGGTGCAGAAGCAGAGGCGGGGCTGGACTAGCCTTGCTCAGATGTGAGAAGATCAGCATAGAAGGGGCTGCAGATGGAAGAGGGGGTTATATGGCAGGGTAGAAAACAAATTTGGAACTTCAGATTTACTAGAAAATTATAGTATATATAATATATATAAATATACCATATAATATTTGTATAGTATAAATATAATATTGATATAGTATGTATTTACTATAAATGTCAATTATTTACTATAAATTTATGGTATATATATAGTTTGCTATAATTATAATTCATAATTTACTATTCAGACTTGCTTCTTCTGGTATGAGCAGCCTTGAGTTCAAATCCTTGCTCTGTCACTCTAGTTAGTGAAGGACTTGGGCAGGTATTGTCTCGGAACCTGTTTCTTCATCTGTAAAATGGAGACAATAATATTTACCTGGAAGAACTAGATGAGACAAGATGAGACAAGAGCCTCAGAAACACATCCGCATGCATCACATCTTGGTGGGTACTTGGCATTCCTTCTACCTCTCGAGAAGGAAGGAGTCAGAAGAACAATTTCCCTGGCCCCAGATGCTCACTCTAGCATCAGCTCTCCAAATGAGTACCGTTTCTCTGTGCTTCCGCACAGGCAGGTGGACAGTCGATTCACCTAAAATGCTTGTAAATCAGTGACTCACTTAGTTTTGACATTTCTCCATCCAACTAATACATGCATATAGTTTTTAAAAGGAAAAAAAAAGTATGGAGGCTTATAATGAAACAGCTGTCCCATCTCCATTCCTTGGTTCCACCCACCAAAGGCAGTTTTAGTTAAACAGTCACCTATGTATTTCTAAACAATATGCTTATTTTACTGTTTCCTATTTTATCAGTTTGACATTATCTATTGTCTTCCTATGATGATCCAAGCATTTACATTCTTATAGCATCCTCTTTAACCCCTGCAGACTCCCATATCATTTTTAATTTAATTGGAAATTGAGGTTTATAGTGTAAAAACTGCATAAATGGAATTTTTAAGTTTCTCATCAGACATGCCATATACCTGTCCTTTGATTATTGTTTCCTAATACTTTCTTTATTTATCTCATTGGACTCCTCTCCCTTTCCACATGCAACACTTCCAGGAACGGGGCTTCCTACTCCACATGCCTGCCCTATAGGGATTGTCTTTGGTGTTCTTCTGGGTAGGATTCTCTACGACTTGGATTTGCCCCCTAGTTTTGCTAGTGCCCATTCTTCAAAAAGGCACTTGGGGTTCATGTGTGTAAGTTTCCTTTTTATATTATCCCCTGGATTCCGTATGAGTTTGCAATTGGTCAATAGTAAGATTGCTTCCTTCCTGGTAATGTACTTCAGACCTCTGAAGTTAAACAGGTATAAACAAAGATTACATATTAATTTATTTAACAACTGTGAACTGGAATAAAGGCCTGTCCAAGGATCTGAATAAATAAGGCAGAGTTACTGTATTCAAGATTTTTTGTTATTGTTGGTGAAAATAGGTAAACAGTCAATGATGTGCTGTGGTCAACATTACAGTAGAAATGTCTAAAGAAGAAAAAGAGCACTGAAAGAAGAAAGAGAAGAAAGAAGAAAGAAGACATTACATAGCCTAGGGAGCTCTTAGAGGACTTCCTAGAATTGGGACTATCTAAATTGAGCCTGAAAATGAAAATGCATGCTTATTTATTTACATAATATATTGCTACAAAATGGATCTAAAGTATTTGCAGAATTTTTATAACTATTCTATACTAACATCTTTTCATGTTCACCAACTGTGTTGGATCATCTTAGCCTTCTGCATTTCAACAATTTCCCCAGTGAAAGTGTCTGACCAATAGTTAGCTGGCACTAGCTGAACCGTGCTTGACCAATAGTTAGCAGGTTCTTCATATACGGTTCTTGGACATGAATGTCAGATGTGGCATTATAGTAGGGGAAAGAATAAAACCTTTAATAAATGGTCCTTGGACAGCTTACTACACACACATACCCCCCACACACACACAAACACGAGTAAATAAAAAAATTAGTTCCTTGCTTCACCTCATTTGCAAGAATAAATTCCGGATGGACTAAAGAAAAACTGGTCTTTAAAAATTTTCAAAAACAATACGTTTATATCTTTATGACATCAAAGTAGGGAAAGATTATTTAAATAGGGCATAATACATGAATTATAACAAAGATTGATAAAATGGACACTATCAAATGCAAAATTTCTGTTCAACAAAAGACAACAAAGACACAGAGAACTGTCAAAAATTTCTAGCCTGCTGAACTTTGAAGGTCATGTTCACTGATTTGACAGACTTTGATTCTAAATGCCAGCTATGGTGGTGCATGCCTGTAACCTCAGCTACAAGGAAGGCAGAGGCAATTGTAAGTTCAAGTCCAGGCTGGGGAATTTAGCAAGGCCCTGACTCAAAATAAATATAGAAAATAAAAAGGTCTGGTGATGTAGCTCAGTGGTAGAGCATCCCTGGGTACACACCCCAGTTGCAGAAAAATAAATAAATAAATAAATAAATAAATAAATAAATAAATAAATAAAATGATGTGACTTTACCATTTACTAGCTATGCAATATTAGTCAAGCAATATAACTTCTCTGAGTTTAAAAAGAAGATAGTTTTGGTCTATTAAGTGATAGAATGAATGTAAAGTCCTTAACAGCATGCATAGTTTGTTATGAATTATAATTATAGTAAATTATATATATACTATAAATTTATAGTAAATAATATATATTTATATTTATAGAAAATATTAGTTGTATTAGAGTGTTAAGTGTCAGGGAGTTCAGGATGAATGAGCTGATCTTTTTAACTTTACCTTGGAATCTGATTCTTGGAGAATCAGACTAACACAAACACCTTATAAGAACCAAGTACCAGCCTGCAAGTCACTGCTTGTCTCTGATCATGTGTGCATTCATCGGGTGGTAGAGAAGCTGGGCTGTTACAGTGCCTGACCTGCTCTTCTACAATGAATGTTTACTATTATTTTCTTCTTACTTGAGAGACAAAAATTTCACTCTAGACATGGAAAGGATTAAGAGAGAAATTCATTTTAAAAAATGAGCTATGATCCCATCCTTCACCCTTGAACATCTTTTAGTCTATTGAGCAATGAACAAAAACTTAACTGCAGGGTGACAAGTGCTATCACAGTTCTCTCTCCCATGGCCTCTTATAGATCCAGAAGGAACGACAGAGCTGCATGTGGTGGTGCGCACCTGTAATCCCAGTTACTTGGGAATCTGAGGCAGGAGGACCACAAGTTCAAGGCCAGCCTGGGTAATTTTGGGAGACCCTGTCTCTAAGTAATAAAAAGAACCTGGAATGTAGCTAGCTCAGTAGGAGAGCATTTGCCTAGCATGCACAAGACCTGGGTTCAATCTGCAGCACTACAGAAAAAAACCAAAATGGAAGAAAGGAAGAAAAGGAATCAACAGCACCCCAGTTGAGAGTTGGCCTTCTATGTTGGTCCACTCCTCAGAACGATATCACAGCCTGCTCATTACTGACATGAGCTCTCTTCCCAAGTGACCTTGCCACTTCAACTATGAGTGCCATCTCTATGATGAAAACCTCAAAAATTTTATCTCCAGCCAAGTCCTCGCATATCCACCTAAAGGTTTAATAGCATTTTCAAACTTAGTATGACAGAAACTAAATCCTTAATCTTTCTGGTTCCTAAATCAATTTCTTCTTCACATTGACCCAGTTCAAAATGGCTCTCAACTCATTTGGGTCCTCTGATTACTAACAATAGAAACCCGGGACCATTTTTCATACCTCCCTCCCTTATTCCCCAAACCATGTATATACTCCCATTGAAATACTTCTTAAATCCATCCACTTCCTGCTAGCTCCTCTGTAACCACACGGGTCCAAAGCATCTCTGTCTCTCACTTGGACTTCCACTATAATCATCTATGGAGGTTCCGTGAATCCCCCTTTGCCCCGTTTCCTTTCCTAACAAATTTGATTGACATTTTCCTACAAGAAACCCTTCATTGGTTTTCCATTGTACTGAAAATGGAGATCTCTTACCATGGTTCGCAGGCCCTGGACCCCCTGGCCTCCCCTCACCCTAGCTGCCTTGTTTCTTCCTCGTTGCTCAACTGCCTCCCGTGCCACGGGCCTCCTTTCAGTTTCCAAAATACAGCAAATTCTTCCAGCTGTAGCCATGGCCACACACTTTTCTCTCTGCCAAGCATCTCAGCCAACCCATGTCCACCCAGCCCGCTCACCCCTTCAGGCTTTTGCTTCAATGTCATTTTCCCGATTTCCAGATGGTTATTGTCCTCTTTTTCTCCTTCCCCATACTTAACAATTTTTAAATATATGTTTATTTTTACGATCATTGTGCATAATCATCTCACCTAAGAGAGTAAATTTTCCATAAGGGTAAAAACTAGATTCATCTCATTCCCTAATATTTCATCCTTTGCTATTATTCTTATATCCAGCATAGTCTACTAAGCACAGCAAGGGCTTAGTTAACACCCTGGCTGTACTGGAGATTTTTTAGAGTGTCCTCTAAATACACAGATTGTTGGGCTTTGACATCTATTGAATCAGAATCTTTTGAAGGTAGAGCTCAAAACTTGCCTTTTTTTTTTTTTTTTTCAAAACTTGCCTTTTTAAAAAACAAAAACAAAAACAAAAACCGAACAATAACAACAAATAATAAAACCTCCACAAGTAATGTGTTCCTATTTAGTTGACCTGATTCTGATGTTCAGAGTCAGCTGGCCTAGAGAAAAATGTACAAGAATATAACCCAGAAGAGATGGGTTCAAATTCTCTGTAAATTTCTAAATATGGGTGTGAGTTGGGAAAGTCACTTATTATCTTTGATCCTTAGTTTCTTCTTCTGTAAATTTGGAGCAATAAAAATATCTGCTTTGAAGAGTAGCTGTAAGGTTCCAGCACACAATATATTTTAAAACCCTTCATAAACTACATTTTGGAAAAATGTTAGATTTTTTCACTTGTTAAAGATTTCTCCTTCGCCAGCTGTGGTGGTGCATGCCTCTTATCCCTGCGATTCGGGAAGCTGAGGCAGGAGAAACCTCAAGTTCAAGGTCAGGAGAACCTCAAGTTCAAGGCCAGCCTCAACAATTTAGTGAGACCCTATTTCTGAAAATTTAAAAATAAAATAAAAAGGGATGGGGATGTTGCTCAGTAGTAAAGTGACTTTGAGTTCAATCCTAGAGGCAAAAAAAAATAAAAAAATAAAAAGGACCTCTTCTATGTAGGGCTTAACCTCATCATCTTTTGACAATCTAGTTGGAGTAGCCCACACTTCTCCAGTGAGATAGGATCCCTTTCTTTGCACTTCTAAAGAAGGACTAATGATAATAATTCACTGAGCCTTTTGGTTTTCCAAAGTTCAGGGCCATCATTACTTAGATACCATCATAACACACCCACAGCCTCACCAACCCATTTGTGGGTAGGGAGAAACAGCCCAGGCAGGAGCACAATACCTGTGGGAGGAAGAGGGGCCTCCCTTCCGCTGGATGACACGGGTTGACTCTGTAGAGAGTAATAAGGAAAGGCTACAACCAGGCATGGGGGACCGCTGGGCAGTTTCTTCTGACCTTCCCATGTTAAATCATCTGAAAACATCCTCAATTATTTTGATCTAGGGCAAAACCAAGAGAACTAGTTTTCCTAACAGAGATAGAATGAAAATACAAATAAACTCTCAAACTGAAACAATTTGCTCTATAATCTGTGAAGATCCTCTCGTCTCCCTGGCTCTCAGGTACCTTGTATGTGGAACAGGTGGTGGGACCAGATGGAGGTATAAACAAGCACATGAAAGAACCCACCTGCCTGCAAGACAGCTGCTGGGGGACACCTGTTTTTCGTCTTGGTGTGTAGCACCAACAAGCACCCAGTCTCTCATGCAGATATCTTGACTTGAAGCTTGCTTCCAGGTGGGGCTTTCCTCCCTTCTGCCTCCCTCCTAGACTGACCTAGTGCATTAATCAAGGGTTCTCCAGAGAAATGGAACCAGTAGGATGTGTATGTAGATGATAGATGATAGATGATAGATTATAGATAGATAGATAGGCTGGCAGATAGAGAGGGATTTAGGGTATTAACTGATTTACATGATTATGGTGGAAAGTCCAAAATCTTCAGCATGGGTCAGTATGCTGGAGACCCAGAGAAGAGCTGCTAATCAAGTCCAAAAGTTGTCTGCTAGCAGAATTTCATTCTCTTCAGGCTTTCCACTGATTGGATGAGGATTGCTCCAATAATAGAGGTTATCTGCTTTACTCAGAGTCTACTGATGTAATGTAAATCTCATTCAGAAATCCTCTCACAGAAACATCCAGAATAATGTGTGACCAAACATCTGGGCACTCTGGCCCAGCCAAGTTAACACATACAATTAACCATCACAACTACTTCAGTCTCTCTTTATTTCTCATCTGGACTATGTCCCCAGCTCCTAACAGGTCTGCCTGCCTTCATTCACTAATTCATTCATCCATTTGTTCACTTATCTGAAAACCACTTTTCAAGTATCTTCTGTGTGCCAGGCATTGTTCTAGTGACTGGGGATACAGCTGTGACCAAGACAATGTCCCTGCATTTGTGAAACTTATGTTGCTGGGGAGAAGACTGAGATATTGGATAATAAATGAGTATAAAATATAATTTTAGGTAGTGGAAATATTATTAGAAGAAATAAAACTGGGTAAAGACATAAAGAGTGGCATAAGGGAAAGCTCTGTTTTATTTAGGGGAGTCAGGCAAGAGCCCTCTGAGAACGTTTTTAGTAGAAAGAAGTGAGGGTAGGGCCATGTGAAGATCATGTAGGATGTCATTCTAACCAAAGGGAAAACATATGCAAAAGTCCTGGGGTGTAGAGAAGCTTGGGGTATTATAGGAATAGCAAAAGAAGACCAATGTGACTACAATGGTCTGACCAAGAGGGATGGGTGAGTTTAAATAGCAGGTCTGAGCCAAGAGCATGTGAGAAAAAGAGAGATATTAAGGATGGTCACCCAGCTTTTGGTCTGAGCAATTAAAAAAAAAATGGTGGTGCCTTGTACTGGATGGGGAGACAGGAAGAAGAATGGGGACAAGGTATAGAATTTCAAGGGTTCTGTTTCCACCAGGTTTGATAGGCTGACTAGATAACCAAGTGCAGATACCAAGTAAGATACCAGATAAGTAAGTCTGAAGCTCCAAGAAGAACTGCAGGCTGAAGATAGGAATTTGGTGTTATCAGATATTATTTAAAGCAGTGGGGATGGAAATGGTATATTGTCCCATTTTTCTGGTGCTAAAAACACAATAACATAGACTGGGTGAGTTATAAAGAAAATTGGTTTGTTATTTTGGTTCATGGTTCTGACAGTGATGATTTCCTTGCTGGTGGAGTCCCAAGGTGCAGGGCATCCCATAGAAGACAGAGTACACTCGTGTGTGTGTGCGTGTGTGTGTGTGTGTGCATGTGTGTGTGTGTGTCCTTGCTCTCTCTTCTTATAAAGTCACCAGCATTCATTCATAGGGGATCTACACCAAACACCTTGTCTAATCTAATTATGCCCCAAAGATCCCACCTCTAAACCATAGTCAGAGTAAGTCTCTCTCTACCCTCTTAATGCTTCATGTGGGGGATTACATTTCAACACATTAAACCATGCAGGGCACACTCAAATCACACCCAAACCACACAGAGGGGACAGATGAGATGGGAAAAGAGGTGGGTGGATTGAGCCCTGGTTGGAGAACTGGTAGGGGGAAGGATCCAGAGGAAACTGAGAAGTGGTGACTGGTGAGGTGGGGGGAAACCCAGGGAGTTGGGGCAGAGCCAAGATAAGCCAATCTCAAAACACCAAAGGACGAATGATCTCGCTGATAAGTGGATGATGACACATAATGGGGGGTGGGAGGGATTAGTGTTAGGGTTAGAGTTAGGGTTAGGGACGGGGGGGGGGGCAAGAATGGAGGAAGGAAGGACTGTATAGAGGGAAAAGCGGGGTGGGAAGGGTGGGGGAAGGGAAAAAATAACAGAATGAATCAAACAACATTACCCTATGTAAATTTATGATTACACAAATGGTACACCTTTACTCTATGTACAGAGAAACAAAATGTATCCCATTTTTTTACAATAAAAAAATAAATAAATAAAATAAAACACAACTTTTAAATTACAAAAAAAAAAAAAAAAAAGAAAGAAGGCCTTCTAAGAAAGTGAGATTTTCCCTGTCCCGCTGTGTCTTTCAATAGGGAACTTAAATCAATGAGTTTTCTGACCAACATTGAGGTATCTGGACTACTTTCTGATATCTTACTTTGTATTTCTGTTTCCCATGCTATTTTTTCTTGGCTCCTTTATTTCCCTTCTGGTATAAATTCAACTTGTAACTGGTTATAGGGAAATCTCAAATAGTTGAGTTTAAACATGATTTTTAAACGTGGTTTTATTGCCTCTAAGAGTTGCTTCCAAGCTATGCTATGTTGATGCCCTTCTCCTGCTGAGTAGTGGCTCTCTTAATGACATCTTGGCTGGATTACTTAATTTTCAACAAACCTTTCATTAATAGTACAGTTTAATTGTTCCTTAAAACTCAATTTTCTGTAATTTTTTTCCCAAAAGACTTATCTTTCATTTTAAAAATAATTTAATGGCAATTTTCAAACATGCACAAAACCAGGGGGAAAAAAATCCTATTTGATTTTTAACTTTGATCTTTTATCAGGTGCAAAGCTCTCCTCCTCTAGAGTCTAAATATGGATGAGTAGGGGTCCTGTCATGCCCCCATGTTCAAGCGGCTCATTCAGAGCTGCCTCCTGAAGGCACTCCTGCCCCCTTTGGAGATTCTGTCATGTCCCCCGCCTCCCCCCACATTGGTGATGTCATGAGCTCCTCTGTGCATCCTCTCCTCCTCTTTCCTCTGCTTGGAAAGGTCCCAGCCCATGCCTGTCAATGTGATCCCTGAATGTACCTTCCACAGCTCCTAGGCACTCCCAGGAGGGGCAAGGGCCGCAGTCCAGACTGGCAGCACTCACTCCCATTTCTTTCCAGTTCCCTTTCTTTGCTTTCCTCCCCCCATCCTATATCCTGCCTGCTTCTAAGTGCATTTTATCCCGTTTATTTATTCATTCATTTATCTATTTAGTGGATAAACAGATAAGTGCCTACTATGGATCAGACACTGGCTAAAAATAGTGAGCCGGCAGATGTGCTTGCTGCCTATACGGAGCTCACAGTCTAGTAGGAAAGAGACATCACACACCTAATGATGCTGAACAGTGATGTTGTACTATACATTTTGTGAACACGTGTACTCATATTTTATATTCACTTTAATCTCATCTGCAGGCAGTCTGTCCAGATTCTCCAGGTTGGGCTAAGTGACCTTCTGTGTGCTCTATTAACATGCTACATGTCTCTTCCAAAGCCCTTTGCACATTATTACCTCTGTTTGCATGTCTGTCTGACCCGCAGCCATTGGAAGTACCTGAGCAGCAGGTGTTGTCTTAATTATGTCTTCCTCCCTAGCTGGGTTCCTTGTACATAGTGGATTGCAAAGAAACTAAGTATAAGATCAGCTGAATGAACACTTTCATGATATATATATATATATATATATATAAAACACTTTATATTATTATATTATTTATATTGTTATATTATTATTATAACACTTTATATTATATATAAAACACTTTTATATTATATATAATATATATATAACACTTTCATTATATATATATATATAGATAGATAGATAGATAGATAGATATAGATAGATATATATAGATATATATAGATAGGGTCCTTCCAAGCAGGGCTCCCCCAAAATAACACTCCTGAACAATCTGAGAAATAAGTCCAGAGTAAAGACAGAAGTCAAAAGTCATCTTGACTAGTAAGAGATACCGTGTAGGAAGATGTAGCTTAGATTGAGGGCCAAATGAGTCTGCTAGGGAACCATAGTATTAGGCAGATGCCCACCCAGGGGAGGGGAGAATCATCCAGGGGAGAAGAATTACAACAGATCCTATGCTATCTGTGGGTAGGCTTCCCAAGAGGAAGATGGGCAAAGCTGAACACAGCATGCCCAGTTATTTCCTTATATTACCTAAGTTGAATCACCCCACCTCCTCAAAGGTAGAGAGTGAGAGGAGGGAAGCCCTGAGTGTAACACTAATTTTGTTCCTTCACAGGAAGGAAACGCCAGGCATTGGCAAGAACTGCTCCCCATCATCAACCCCATTGTGCCCAGCATGTGCTAGCCCCTTTCACCTGTGCCACTTGTTTTATCTTTGTACTGAAGCAGAGAGAAGGAGGGTCATTCCCATTTTATGGAAAAGGAAGCCAAGTTTCATAATGGCTAAGTCACTTATCCAAGATTACAAACTGAGGAAGTGGTAGAGTCTGAATTCAGTTGTATTATTAATAATTACAGTTGAGATTTAGTTAGGTGCTTATTATGTGGTAAATATGGAGATAAGCACATTAATCCCCAATACCACCCCATGGAGTAGGTTGTGGTTTCTATTCCTTTTTATAGGCCAATGTCACACAGCTGTCACCTGGGATTTAATACAGGATCTGTCCCCTGAAACCCTGCCTTTCAATCATTTCCCCTTTGCCTCCAAACTCTATCATTCCTGCCTCAGGTAAAACATGTAAGAAAAGAATGAACTACGCCACACCACAGGGCATGTTTTCATCCTCCAGCAAAAGGAGATAGCATCTCCAAGGTCTGGGTTTGGATCTTGTCACTTGTCAGCTGTGGGATTCTGACAAGTGGGTTTGGATTCCTTACCTGCCAAAGGGAAATCATAATAGCTCCATCAGGGAAATCACTGACAGGAGACATGCTGCCCGCTGGTAAAACAAGGCAGAAAGATTCCATGATGTGACCTCTCCAGTCTCAGGAAGGAAGCAGAATTAGGTTTATCTTGTTCCTTTGAAGGCGTGGTTCCTCTCCAGGTGCTTGTTTTGGCCCAGCGAGACTGCTCTTCAGCGCCTAACCCAAGTCTAAGACTGAAAGGAACATGAGGGTCCCTGACTTAGGGTTACGCTGGGGCCCCGTGATGATAGAGAGCACAGGGCGACCCTGGGCTGGGTCAGGGAAGGGGCTCTGGGGGCCCTTGGGGGGAGGGGCCTAATTGCTTCTGAGAACAGGGGAGAGTCACTAACCCTCCCAACAAACCTGAAAGGCAAGTATGATCTTGCATTTCAGAGAAGTGAAAATAAAGGAACCAAGCAAACAAAACAGGCAGTGGGAGGAACTAAGTGGAATCTGGGCAGTGGAGGAGTAGAGAGGAGAGGTGAGGGAACCTCTCCCCCACTCTGCAGGTGGCCCATTCCCTCCCCAGACTGGTCTGAGTGGGAGGAGAGGTGAGTCTGGATGTCAGCAGTCTGGGTGCAAAGCTGGTACTATGATGCCCAAGGTAAAGGACCTGAGGCTGTCAAGTCCCAGAGCTGACAGGGAGGAGGGGAGACTGGGAATCAGGCCCATCTGGCCTCTGCTCCAGTGGGGTCTCTTTCCCCCTGTATTGTCACTGGGAAAAGCAGCTTCAGCATCACCAGGATATTTGTTAACAAAGAGGAGTTGCAGTACCTCATCTCACTCCCAATCCCTGGCCTCCGGGATAAAATCTGCACTTTGTAGGACCCCCCTTCTCGCTGGGGGTTTCCTCCACCAGGATCCCACCTTTGGGAAAGTTAGCTGGGGGTGGGGCACAGAGCTGTGTGCTTCTCATGAAAGAACGGCTCAGTAAGTAGCAACTGCTCTTCCCTGAGCCTCAGTTTCCTCCTCAGGAAAATGAAGATGCTCTGCTGAATCACTTGTTTATAAACTGCAATCCCAAGAGTTCTGGGAATATTACTTAGAATCTGTACCAGGTTGGGTTTGGGTAGGAAAAAGAAATAGATGCAAGCACAGCAGTCAAAATTTCATTCATTTTACATAGTAGGCTTCTTTATGAGACTTTCTCCAAATGTGTGTGTGTGTGTGTGTATGTGTGTGTGATAATTTTGAAAGCTATTGTGCTGAAACGGTGTCCAGGCCTGGTTCTCATGACTTGGGGTTTATTAAGTGGGGCCCTAAGCACATATTCGAATGCCATGGTGCTGTTTCTGAGAGACATGCCCTGGTCTCTGCTCATAAAATCCACTCTGTCCACTGCAGGGAAACAGACTGTAATGAGTGTGTGCATGGCAGAAACTCCCACGTCCATGCAATTCCTTTCTGCAGCTGCAGAGCTGTGTGTTTAGCTGGACTCCTGGCTGCCCAGAACAGGGTCACACATCCCAGCCTCCCCAGCAGCCAGGTGAGGCTATCTGCCTAAATGCTGACGAGTGGCAGATAAATGAAAGTGGTGGGCACCATGAGTGCGTCAAGCAGTTAGGAAAAGAGGTGTTCCCTCCCCTCCTCTACGTCTTTCTTTCCACTGGACAGAATGCAGACATAGTGGTGAGCAATCTGGGTCATGTGAGCAAGGGAAATACCCTAGGGAGGGTGGGGACACAATAGCAGGGAGTCTGACACACAAGTCCCGGTTTGCTTCCACCCAGGTTACCACATAAGTGAGAAATAAACTCTAGTCTTGTTTAAGCCACTTTTTGTATGGGTCTCTGTTAGAATAACTGAAAACACACAGGCACACATGTGCACGCATTCACACACACAAGCACACAAGGAGCAAGAGTTGGAGTAGAGGGCCCAGTGAGGAGCTCTGGACACAGTCCAGGCAAAGACCATGGTGGTTTGGAAACAGGTGGTAGCTGTAGAAACAGAGTGAAAATCAGGTCATGAAGATATTGTAAAAACACAAGTGATGGAATTTTCTGCTGGAGTGAATGTGAACTATGAGAAAGGGAGAAAAGTCGTGGGTGAATCCAAGACTTGAGAAACTATGTCGAGTGGAGAGGATGAGGGGAGGAACCTGGATGCAGATGGAAAACAGGAATTCTTTTTTGGAAATGTTAATTTGAAATGCCAAGTGGCCATCCAAGTCTTGGGCATTTGGATTCGGGTATAAAGATTTCAGGGTAGAAGGGATTAAGTATCAATAAAAATTTTTTTAAAGATATGATGGAATTCTTCTCCTAGATCATTTGGGCAAGAGTGTAAGAAACTTAAAATAGAATTTTATGGTGAAAATATGACCAACCTGCTGTCTTGTCATTTTCTGTAATTGCAATCTGCAATTTAATTAGCTGACTCTACCGAGAACAGGCAATGGGAAACCCACTGGACAAACTACTGCTTTGCACACCTTGGAAAGTTTGTCCTCACATCTGAACAGCTCAGAGTTCTCAAGGTATATAATTACCTTCTGAGAAAGCTTTCCAAAAGCACAAGTTGCGCTTGGGTAAATTGCAAAGTTGAGGAACTGGATTTTCAATTCAAAAGACAAAATGGAAAGATTGGTTGGAAGATCTGGCTTGGAGTCCTGTATTCTCATGTAGGGACCTAATGATATGAGACAGGTCGTCTAATATCCATCCATCCATTATCTGAACAGAACATCTACAGATGTAGTTTCCTTTCTCTTGAATCTCCAGCATTCCCACATCATGCAGTTATGCCATAATGTTTATTGCTCAAGAAAGAAAAGTGAGGAAACCACCTGGAACATAGAAAGCTATAAAATGCAAAAAAAAAAAAAAAAAGGAAGATAAGAAATAAAGGGACATCTTTCCAGACAGAAATGAGTATCAGAAATCTCTTTTGCAATGGAGACCAAAAAAAGTCCAAACAGAGGAATGTCCTCTTTGAAGCAGGAGCTATTTTATGAGCAAGGTTTGGGGACAACAGTACAAAACAGTCTGTTCCTTGCTTCTCAGGGTCCAACTCTAGAAAATTCCAAATTCTAGATTCAGCATGGCACCATATCTATTGCAACACAAAGGTGTGTCTTAGGGTATTGTTACAGAGGCTGCACACTAGAAACAAAACATTTCTAGAAGTTCCAGGGTTGAGGAACTAGAAGCCATAGATTAGGGACAACTAGAGGGTAAAACAGAGATGAAGTCTTCAGCATCAGGGGCCACAGGTGGCTGGAGGATACCCAGAGGACCCCAGAGGACCTCAGGGATTATGAACTCCTCAATAGACAGCCACTCAAGGCACCGACGGACCAAACCAACCCTGCTAACCCTCTGGAGTACACTGAGAACTAAGGGAACTCTTGGACCTGGGTCCCTCCCTGATCTGAACTCTCCTTTCTCCCATGACCATGGAGATGTAGAAACTCACTCCTGCTCCCTGACATTATCTTGGGAAAGAAGGAAAGGAAATGTCTTCAGAACGAGGAGAGAAACTGTATTGATAGAAGGCTCAAGTTTGAATCACCCAGCAACCTCATATGATTGAGTTAGAATCCAGAACAAACTGAATTACTTTTAAGTGGCGAGTTGAAGGGTTATTTCCCACTAGTAGTAGGAATGAGTTAATTATTTCAAAAGAAAATCATGGTATTTTGTTATTTTTCCAGGATAATCTATTTTATTTATATTTTATTGTTTGTTCCATTTAGTTATACATGACAGCAGAATGCATTTTGATTCACTGTACACAAATGAAGTACAACTTATTTCTCTGGTTGTACACATGGGTAGAGTCACACCATTTGTGTAATCATACATGTACATAGGGTAATGATGTTTGTCTCATTCCACCATCTTTCCTTCCCCATCCTCCCTCTCCTCCCCTCATTTCCCTCTACATAGTCCAACACTCCTCCATTCTTCCCTTACTCCCCCATCCCACCGCTGTTATGTATCAGCATCCACTTATTAGAGAAAACATTTGACCTTTGGTTTTTGGGGATTGGCTTATCTCACTTAGAATGGTGTTCTCCAACTCCATGCATTAACCTGCAAATGCCATACTTTTATTATTCTTTATGGCTGAGTAATATTTCCTGGTATATATATATATATATACCACAGTTTCTTTACCCATTCATTAATTGAAGGGCATCTAGATTGGTTCCACAATCTATCTACTGTGAATTGAGTTGCTATACATATTGATGGGGTTGCATCACTGTAGTATTCTTATTTGAAGTCCTTTGGGTATAAACTGAGGAGTGGGATAACTGGGTCAAATGGTGGTTCCATTCCAAGTTTTCTGAGGAATCTCCATACTGCTTTCCAGAGTGGCTGTACCAGTTTGCAATCCCACCAGCCATGTATGAGTGTACCGTTTTCCCCACATCCTCGCCAACACCTATTGTTGCTTGTATTCTTGATAAAAGCCATTTTAATTAGAGTGAGATGGTACATCAGAATTATATGTAAATTGTTATAATGCTTTCATTTATTCATTTTTCCATTCATTTCACAATCATTTACTGGGCACTTACTTTCTGCCAGGCACTGAGAGACAGATAAAGTGTTTCTCCCTTCATGAATTCTAGTGTTCGGGATAGGAGGCATTACTGGCTGTCCCAGTGCAAGGTAAGAGGTGCTGTAGTAAAGACAAGTCCATGTGGCTGACACAAGCCCAGAGGAAAAGCAAGGGGCCCTCTGCCTTGCCTGGGCAGACAGGTCTGAGGGACTTACTGGAGGGGTTGGTGCCACCTGAGTCTCTAGATGAGTAGCCGTCAACCAGATGGAAAAGGACTGACTGTCAGAAATGGTGGTGTTCATCCCTGTGTTCACTTATTCATTGAACTATGACTGAAGGACACTTACTAAGTACAGAAACTGATTAAAGCAATGGGGACACAGCAGTGAACAACACGGCTGAGATCACTGCCTTTGTGACATTTATGTTCCAGTGGTAAAGAAGCAACAGAATGAACATGTGATATCAGGGAAAAGTACAATCACGAAATAAAAATGAAGTTGAGTGAAGAGACATGGGAGGCAGTAGGCCAGCATGTCTGTTACATGGGGTGCAAAGAGGGAAGTGGAGATCCATTTGAAATAACAGCCTAAGCCCTGCAACCACCTAGAAAAACAGCATTCAAGACAGAGGGAAGAGCAAGTGCAAGAGTCCTACGTCTAGAATTTCCTTGGCAAGTTCAAGAAATAGCCAGGAGGTTGGAACACACAGAGAATTCTTGGAGCAGTGAAGATACTCTGTGAAACCATGTGGTGGACACAGGCCATTACACATTTGTCCAGCCCTCAGGATACGCAACACCAAGAGGGAATCCTGATTTAATGATGGACTTTGTGTGACAACAGTGGGTCAATGTCAGTCCATCATTTGTAACAAGTGTACAGGTTGGTGGGCAGTGTTCACAATGAGGGAGGTGATGCGTGTGCAGGTCAGGAGAGTAATTGGGAGATCTCTGCACCTTCTTCTCCATTTTGCTGTGAACCTAAAAGTGCTCTAAAATAGTCTTTAAAAAGAAAATGATACAAAAAGAAAGGAAAATAAAAGAGAAAAGGAACATTCAGGAGACCAATGGCTAACGTGCGACAGAGGAAAGAAAGAGAGCCAAGTTGAGCTCTTCCTTATGCAGGTCTTTTGAGTGGAGCCTCCAGCTTGCCTTTCTGGTTCATTTCTACATGATCTCTCCCATGCACTTCACAGTTGTACCAAACTATTTACAAATCCTCTGGTGCTCCCTACTCTCTCAGACCTTGCTACCTCACTGGCTTCAAGAAAGTCTTGCATGTAGAGGAAAATCCAAACTCATAAGTATGGCTCTCTGTCTGACTGGTTCAGACACCACTCCAACCAAAGCTTGCCTGAAGGAGTACACTGATTCTTTTCTCTCCAGTGATGACAGTCATTCTCATGGACTTAAACACTCTACTAATGATAATAATTCCCCAAATTATATTCCCAACCTGGATCTCATCTCTGAGCTCTTATGTCCAGCTGCCTCCTTATTGACTTCCCCACCACCCATGGATATCCCAGGCCTCAAGGAAAGTCTTGACTGGCCCTCTCTTTTCTGGTCCTCCTTAGCACAGGGCAGCACTATCCACATAGCTGAGTAAACCAGACCCCTAGGAATCAGTGTGCCTCTCCTCCCTCCCCATGGTCACTTCACTCAAGTCCTAAAATTCTAATATGTATTTCAAATCTGTTCATATCTTACTTGATCCACTGCTACCACCTTAACTACCAGTGGCTGTCGTCTCTTGTCCAAACTATAAGTCCAAGAAGGAAATGCAGAAGATGATCAATTGAAAAACTCAGGCCTTCTCTTAACATTTGTTATATTACATCATTTGTAATTTATTTATTTTTGTGTTTTTTCATAGCACACATTCTATATGTATTAGTAAGACATTATTGATAACAGTTGACAGAGTGGGCACCTACTATCAACCAGGTACCATTTTAAGCATTCTTCATTCATTAGCTCATGTAATTGTCCCAATAACTGGATGAGGTTGCTAGTATTATCATACTTGTTTTGCAAAGGAAAAAACAGAAAGTTCAAATGCCACAAGATCATACAGCTAATAGCAGCTGTGGCAGAAATGGGCTGCATTTATGGTCCTTCAAGAAGGGGTCGCTTGCTCAGTGGTGAGGAGGTGGGAGCTGTGTGTTCCCTGGTGAACCTCAGCTCCTTCCAGTGCAGCACTAGCTGTGGTAAAGCGGAGGGTGGAAGGAAGTCTGAATCACTTCCACGCAGAATGGGACTCCTCTGGTGGCTCTTTCCTAGGCTGACAAAATTTGCTTCATCTGCTGTGCAGTCTCTGCTTCCTCTGCCCAATCCTGCTTCTTCTCTCTTTCTTTCACAAGTTCACTCCTCATAACCTCTTGGTCCTAACTATGACTCAGTGTCTGCTTTCCAGTCGATTCAGCCTATGGTGGCAGAGCCAGGATCCCAAACCTGGGCAATTTAGAGAACTCTTTGGTGCATCCTAACACACCCTGTCCCTCCTTCTGATTTTGCATTTGTTACACCATGCTGACATTGTAGTTAGTTGTGTGGTGTGTGCATATGTGTGTGTGTGTGTAACAGAATTTGCCATTTTTATCATTTTAAAGCATACAATTCAGTGGTGTTAATTATATTCAAACTGTCATCTCCATCTGTTTCCAAAATTTTTTCAATGCCACAAATTTTAGCAACCATCCCCATCATTTTCATTACCTCAACAAACTTTATAACCAATAAGCAATGATCTGAGTCTGTTTTTTCAGACACCACAAATAAACTGAGGGCAGCAATTCCAGCTTAACTGCTCTCTATTCATGGCATCTTAGTAGTATGTGACATTTACTAGGCACCCAAGAGATTGCTTATTAATCTGAAGAATTAAAAGAAAAATTCCTACTGGGATAATTTGAGAAGACTTCTTGGAAGAGGCAACATTTCATTAGAATCTTAAAAGTTGCATAAGATCTTAGTAGATGATGAGGAGCAAGGGGTGTTCCAGGCCCAGAAACAGTAGGGAAAGGACAAGGGCTATTGTCAACCAAAGTCAAAGCTTCCCCACCAGAACTACAGTTTTTGTTTAAGGTACACAGTGCACTTAATAAGACACGCATACACATTTCCTAGCCTCACATTCAGATCAAGGCAACCATCTGACATTTGTAATTAATGAGATGTAAGCAAAAGTCTAATGGGGATTTCTAGGGCAAGCTCATATATCTGATGTAAGGGCTACCACTTTACTCTTTTTTTCCATTCTATCACTTGTCTGGAATGTAGACGTGGTGACTCGAGTGACACTACCAATATTACAACCATGAGGGAGGTGCCAAAAAAATGGTGGAGTCCTTGGCCCAGATGTTTTTGAGTCATGGACCTAGAAACTATAAACTTCTGTGAGTGTGTGTGTAATTTCTAATTGTAAAATTTGGTTGAATTGTTGAGTTATTTGCAGTTAATCCAAACCAAACTGATGCAATGGCCCAAGATGTGAAGGTTCATGTGAAGTTTTTGTATCTGAAACTAAGATGTGACAGACAGGTTGAACAAAATAATGTCCAAACAAAGTAAACAGAAGGTACTTTCTGAGCACCTAGGTACCCAAGATAGTGTTTATTAAATTGCTTGTCCAGGAAGTGCCAGCCTGTATGTGCTGTGTGCTCTGGCTGTTATGGTCATAGAATGAAGGAAATCTGATTTGGGATAACTTGGATAAAGAGATAAATAAACAATAAAGACAATTAGGTCTTTGGTCTGGTCAGACACTTTCTTGCCCTCCATGGGAAAAGAGGATCTGCTCATGTAGTCAGGAAATTTAGGGCTTAAAATTGTCAAGAATAGTCTGAACTCATGTTGGAAGTCAGAGATGCAAGAATGAAGAACAAAGAAAAAGATAAATTTATGGGTGAACACTGAACTAAAATATGAAAATGAAACAAAAATAATAGATAGACTAGAAATACATGATAACAACAGCATATATTTGAAAGGGCAATAGAGGAAAGGTCTTCTGATGTCTAGCAACTACTCACATCCTGTTATATTGTAATGAAACTGCAGAAAATCAAGAAAAAGTCTCAAAAGCAGCCCTCTAGGTGATTAGGGGAAGCTCTCCTCTATTGAAGAATCCTAGATAATAGGTGCAGACAAAAGGGTAGAAGAGAAAATCACCATCTTGCAACAACTCCTGGATAAAATAATGGGTCTAGTTAACAAGCAGCAGTGACGGTGAAAAAAATAAAATCAGATGAGAACTTGATGGAGAACTTTATGATGAATCAATAAGGCTGAAACATCTGAACCCATATATCAACCTTAATACAACTAAAGGTCGGACAACCAGACAGTATCTGACTTCTAATGAGATGCTCTCGGAGATACTTGGAAGTCACTTATAAACCATCCTGTTCTCCCACCCCCCTGCTCCAATAAGACACTAAAATTCTAATCTCATCAAGCATCTATTACTACCAGCTAACAGGAAGTATGGGGGATAAGGAAATGAGACAACTGGCCCAATCCAGAATGCAGAAAAATTCTACAGGAAAAATGATTCTGTGTCTTCCTCAGAGTCCCAGCAGAAAACAGATGGCACACTCAAATTAGGTAATTCAAGAAGAGCTTAATGAAAAGACTGTTTACAAAAATTTGTGCAGAATGTAGGGGAACCACAAGAGGAAAAAGAGTTGCACGATACCCTGAAGACAATTATAACTCAAGAGACATTCTCTGTTTATGGATGAAGGGAGGAGGAGAAGAAACCGCTACTGTAATGAGGGTACATAGAGGTGGGTGGAGCAAGGAAGGAAGAGAGACAAGGAGAAGGTGGACTATGTGAAGAGGATTTGAATACAGGACTGCTATCATCCATTGAAAGACAACAAGGTAGTCAATAAATATTGCATACTGATGTCACACTCTATTTGGAATAAAATGGAAGAGAGAGAAACAAAAATTTAATTTATATTCAAAAAATCTTAAGAATGTAGGGCTAGGGATATAACTCAGTTGGTAGAGTGCTTGCCTTGCATGTACAAGGTCCTAGGTTCAATCCCCAGCACCAAAAAAAAAAAAAAAAAAAAAAAACTTTTAGAATGTCTTTGTTTTAACTAATAGCATTTCAGCATGAAATACTGTTATCTGATATATTTAAATCCAGGACTAACACAATAGGTACCACCTGCTGTTCCTGTATCCACTCTTGGCTTTTCACCCACTCTCCATCTATTAGGCAGGTGTCTTTGAAAATGATGGATCCGTTTCTGGGGTTGACCTGCTTGAAATCCTTCAGTTGCCCTTTCAGTAGATATTTCCAGGCTGACTCATAAGGCACTCCATAATCTAGCACTTTCTTGCCTCTCCAGTTCTTCTTGCCTAGAATGGCACTACCCTTGCCATGATGGACATCCTTGGAACACTACCGGTTTTCTTCCTAGTTAACATTCACCTGTGTGGTTCATGCTGTCTGTAAGTTGTTTGTCAGTTGCAGAAATCAGAATCCACCCTACTTATATTAAGCAGAAAGGGATTTATTTCTTGCAGCATATTAAATGACTTCAGAGGTAAGGATGAGTCTGGAGAATGAACTCCAGGACAATCTCAAGAGCTGCAGACAGTTCTAACCACCCATATCATCTTCAAAGAAAAAAGGGAGACTAAAACATGGTGACCCTGAATGCCCCTTTTCTTTTCCCCAAAACCTAGCCAAGGTAAGGGAACAATGAGAGTAAGCCTGGGCTGGAATGTCCAGATACATATAACCTTTTATTGCTGGCACTTTTTATTGGTGGGATTCACCACCATTCATACATGCACACAATATAAAAAATAAAATTTGACCAATGTCATTCCCCTTTATTTCTCCTTTCCCTACCCTACTCCCTTGTCCTGGTACATTTTCTCAACTCTAAAGACTTCCCTTCAATTTTCATGAGATACCTCCAGTTTTCTTTTCCTTTTCTGCTCTAGTTTCCACATGTGAGAGTAACATACAATCTCGAACTTCTGAGTTTGGCTTGTTTTGCTTAACATAATGTTCTCAAGTTCTATCCTTTTTTCCTGCAAATGATATAATTGAATTTTTCTTTATGGTTGAACAAAACTTTATTGTGTATATACACCTCATTTTCTTTATCCATTCATCCATTGATGGACACTTAGACTAGTTCCATAGTCTGGTTATTGTGAATTGTGCTGTTATAAACATGGTTATGCACGTATCACTATAGAATGATGACTTTAATTCTTTAGAATAAACACTGAAGAGTGGTATAGCTGTATCATATGGTGACTCCATTCTTAGTCTTTTGTGAATACTCCACACTGATTTCCATAGTGGTTGTGCTAATTTACAATCCCACCAACAGTGTGAAAGTGTTCCCTTTCCTCCACATCCTCTCCAGCATTTATATGTCGTCTTGATAGTTGCCATTTTGACTAATATGAGATGACATCTCAGTATATTTTTGATTTATAGTTCCCTAGTTGCTAAATTATGTTGAACTTTTTTTTTCATTTTCTCATTTTTAGTCATTTGTATTTCATCTTTTGAGAAGTGTCTATTGAATTCACTTTTCCTTTATTAATTGGGTTATTTGATTGGTTTTTGGTGTTACTTTTTTTGATTTCTTTGTATATTCTAGATATTAATTCTCTGTTGGAAGAGTAGCTACCTAAGATTTCTCTCAATCTGTAGGTTCTGTCTTCACATTCTGAATTGTTTTCTTTTCTGTGGAAAACTTTTTAATAAGATACCAATTTATTATATCTTGGCATTATTTTCTGACCTTTAGGTGTCCTACTGAAAAAGTCATTGTCAATGCTTATAATACTGGAGAGTTGATCTTTCATTTTCTTCTAGTAATTGCATGGTCTTTGATCCATTTTGAGTTGATTTTTGTGCAAGGTGAGAGATAAGAATCTGGTTTCATTCTTCTGCATATGGATAACTAGTTTTCGCAGAACCATTTTGTTAAATAGGCTGTTTTTTATCCAGTGTATGTTTTTGGCACCTTTTTCAAGGATCAGATGACTACAGATACATATTATCTTGAAGGACACTGGTTATCTCTTATGCACATTAAGAACTAGAGCAAGTGTTATTGTTTAGATGTGAGATGTCCCCAAAAAGCTCGTGTGTGAGACAATATAAGAAGATGTAGAGGTGAAATGATTGACTTATGAGATTCTTAACCCAATTAGTGAATTAATTCCCTGAAAGGGATTGACTGAGTGGTAACTATGATTACCACTCAGGTAACTAAGGTATGGTTGGAGGAGGTGGGTTCTGGGAGCATGCCTTTGGGGTTTATATTTTGTCCTTGCTGAGCAGAGCTCTCTTTCTCTGCTTCCTGGTACAATGTTCCCAGTTGCTTTCCTCTGTCACATACTTCTGCCACGATGTTTTGCCTCACTGAGGACACTGAGGAATGAAGCTGACTGACTGTGGACCGAGACTTCTGAAACCATGAGCCCCCAAACAAACTTTTCCTCCTTAAAATTGTTCTTGCCAGGTCTTTAAGTCACAGCAATGGAAACGCTGACTAAACAGAAAGTCAGTGTTATCTGTAGACAGCTTCTTTCTTGCATGTACACCAGGACAGTTGCTCCTTGGGATGCTGGTCATACAAGCAAAGCAAGTTAATGTACTGATGTCACTGCTTCTGCAGTCCAACACATAAAATCCCTTTCTCAGAGGCCACTGGCACAGAACTGAGGAAAGAATATGTGTCACTCATTCAGCCAGCTGCCACTGAACAAAATGCTGTGACAGAGAGGAGGCACTGCTGGGTGAAGCACCATGAGGGACCGGTGGGCTACTGTTCAGCCTGTTGCTGTCACCACTGAACTCTTCTGGGAGGAGTCTCTGATCTCTTGTAAGCTTTCCCCAATAAATCACGTTCCGCACACCATTTCCATCCACTTTGTTTTTTTGTCTTTTAGCAACCTGCCCTGCTTCCCTGATACAACTAGACTGTGAATGGGACACAACCAAAGGGGCTTCTGCCTTTTCTGCCACCATGGAGCTGGCAGCCAAAGTGGGAAGCTGCCTACATCTGCTGTCCGACAGGATCAGGAAATTACCTAAATCAGCAAACAGCCACAGCCCAGAGGCTGTAATGACCAGGAAGCTACCACAACTAAGAGGAACCTCAGGAAGGCCAGACCTCCACCCATGCGGGGCTTCCTGGCCAGCAGAAGCCACGGAAGCTGGAGGTGAGGCCACCTGGTCACTCCCATCTTCCAAATCCTGCAGGAGTGTATCTGATGGGTGGAGATCATTCACATTCAGAATTTGTCCTTCAAAGGAACCTGGTGATTAGTTTTCCAGACTAGACACTTTGGAAGGAGCCTGGAGTAGATACCAGTGCCAATGGACTACATCTGCCATAGTCTGAAACACTATTTGCCCTCTTCCCCTGATCCAGTATTGCTCATCCTAGATCTTGAGTTATATTTCTTTTCTGAAGAAGGCATTCCCTGACCTTCATTCTGCTCAGCAGTGCCACCTCATCCCCAGTCCTTGTTGAGAACACCCACCATATCACCCTGTGATTTCCATTATAAATTGTACTCACCATTCTCCAAGACCTGTCTTTCTTCCCTTTTAAGCACCAGGAGGGCAGGTACTGTATCTATCTTGTTCACATGTATCTTCAATAGCCCGAGTGGCGTATGGAACATTATGGTCTCTGTATATGGAATAAATGTGTTAAATGAATAAATAAACAAATGCATAAATGAGAGAATGAGGGTAAGTATCTTGGGAACAGCATGAAATGAGGCAATATTGATATCAGTTGGAGGAAAGTTCCTCTGACATGGGAGATAATTGCAAGCTTCATTATTTATTTTGCAGAATGAATACCCTAAATTGCTGATAGATCTCTACATGATCTGGAAGAGTCCATCACATTCTAAGAAGTGAAGTTTCCTTAGCAGGTCAATACAAAAGTATACTGTTGGAGGGGAGCAGTATTTCCACTCACTGCTCCCTGTCTCCAATCAGGAGCAACACTCCTGGGGTACTTGACCCAGAGGAGGCCAGAGCATTCCTGACTGCTTTGTAAGACCCAGGAGATGCTCATGAGCCTCAAAGATGCAGGATTGTGTATGTTCAGAAGTTGCCACAGCCCAGAGGTTAGAGCAGACTGAATCCAGAGAAGGATTCTTCAGATTCTCAGAGAGCTCTTGCAAGGGTTGGATTTGGATACAAACTCACTTCTCCAAGGATGTTACCTGAGAACCTATATGTTTTTGAGTGTGGGGTCTGAGTGGGAGCTGAATTATAACACTACAATCTTTTACCTCTCCCAAGAAAGAGGCTAAGTAGCAGACATGTGCCTGGCATCATAATCCTTAGGCATGGGCACAAAATCAGTTGTCTAAAGCTCCTTTTCCCTAAATACAAGGAGCAATGACACAGGAGGAACCAAGGCTTGTCTCAAGTGAATGCAGAACTGATTCTGGGACTGTAGCCTCTCTACTTCTTGCCCCAGTCAACTGATTTCACAATTAAAGTGTTAGCATAGTGAGTTTAAAGTCAGCCAAGTGGCGACAAAGCCATAGGGAGAAGCTAGGTTAGTTATGGGAAAAAGCATCTGCTGTGGGACTTGGTTGATACCTGCTGTTTAGGGTCACACTTAACCTCCCAATATATTACCACAGTCAACAAAACTAAAGTGTGCAAGATTACATAGAAAAGATGTAATAAGACATCCACAATAAGTATGTATGCATATGTATGTATTTATATGTATATGCCCATGTATAAATGTATTGATTTATAAAACCTTAGTGGTGTTCCTGAAGATACAAGATGTTGAGGGTCTACTTTTGCCTAATTATAGAGTCATTTGTCCCAAATCCACCTCACCTATCAGTCTTCTTTTCCTAACAAATCTAAGAAAACTTTTATTTTCCCTTTTGGTGCTCCATATTTCTTTGTTCCTATTTTCTTGGTTTAGAATAGTCATTAAGAAGTAGAACTCTGGAGTCAGACTTTCTCAGTTTAAATTCTAATTCTACCACTTACTGCCATGTGACCCAGGAAAATTAACTTTATTTTTTCCTGTCTCAACTTCTACTCTATGAAATCGAGATTAAAGTATCTGTAATCTCACAGAAGTATTATGGGAATTAAATGGGGCAATCCATATGGCATTTAAAGCAATGCTTGATGTATTGTAACCCCTTGATGATAGCTGTTACTCTTCTTGTAATTATTGTTATTAATATTCATTTGTTGTAGCACACTTAATATTCAAAAGCATTGCTTTCATGGGTTTTATGTGGTAAGTCAAATTTATGTTTTAAATGACAACTGGATCAAAATTATTTCTTTCCTGCTTTCCATTCTAGGGTTTTAACTACAGCAAGTGAGCATAGGTTGTTTTCAGGATAAGCAAGAAATGAAGAAATTGAATTCACCAATGTTCAATTTCTCAGAAAAAGGAAATAAATACAGCATTAAGTAGGTTATCTTGAGCAGCAAGCAAAAATCCTACATACACTAGCTTAAGTTAGAAGCAAACAAATTAGTTCACATAGCAGCCGTCCAACAACAGGGCAGTCTGCAGAGCTAGCTTGTTCAGGGATTCCATGATGTCTTTGTGGCCCTAGGTTCTTCCCATCTCTCCCCTGTGCCCTCAGTAGCATTAGCTTCTTCCTAAGTCTGGGTTCCCTGGTGTTCAGATATTAATTGCCAATGACGATTGGAATACCTGTGTCTTCTTTCATATTCAGTGAAGGAGAAAAAGAGGCTAGAAGGGGGCTTTACTGGAGTCTCTGGGAGTCTCTCCTCATGACTCACATTGCCTCAAGTTTCCCCATGTCTACCTGGCACAACCCCTGGAAAGAAGAAGCAATTAGCGGAAGTGGAATGGGAGTTGGAGACTCAGCTGCGATGGTCTCTCTAGGGATCACATGCCAAGACTTCCGAATGGAGCAGAGACTTTCCAGCTTTGATGCTCCTTGAGTGTCAACAAATAGAACTGTTCATTAATGTACTGCTAACAACAAACAACAAAAGTGACGTGAAGTTGCCAATACTTTACTGTGTCACAATAAAAGGATTGTGAATTCATGCAGGGCTCTGCTGGGAGATACTTCAGCTTCATGTGGCTTCAGCTGGGGTTACATGGTAGTGTTCAGCTGGCAGCTAGGCTGAACAGAGGATCCTATCACTGGTGTCCTATCACTGAGGATCCTATCCTGTTATCCCTTGCACGCTTGGCACCCTAGTAGAGACGGCAAAGACTGAATTCAGCTGGACACCTGTCCCTCTCTATGGACCTCTTCAGCAGGGTAGCTGAACTAACCACACCACAGCTGTTCACAACCCACCTATAAGCAACGGGAAGTTGCAAAATAAAAGACAGTGCCAAATGATTTGAAATTTCAGTGCATGTAATTAACATGAAGCTATGGGGATGCAATTTTTAACAATACTTTCTTTCTCTCCATGCCCACTAAATAGATGTGTCTATATTTTTTGACACATCAGTCTGAAGAGATGCAGGTTTGTCAGGGCATCCAGGATGCCAATGTTACTGGCTAAAAGTGAGTTGTGGGCTCTTTCCCTCTCATCACCCTGCTGGGTCTGGGATACCATAATGTCTCTCCAGGAGCCTCCAATCTGATCTTCCTGCCTCCAGTCTCACCTCTATCCATTCACCTTCCATATTGTTTACCAGTAACTGGAATGTGACCTCATCCCTTCCCCATGGTGGTCCCCTCATTAATGGTGTAGGACTTTTCTGAAACACAAATCTACTCAGACCATACCCTTGTCTAAATCAATATTTGTTCTCTCTTACCAGTCTGATAAAAGTCTATACTCCTCACTATGGCCACCAAGTTCCTTTACAAGTTGCTCCTGTCCTGGGTCAAATCCCCCAATCATCACTGGAGTGTAAGCTCCAAGAGGACAGGGATGTCATGTCTCTCGCACCAAGACTGGCATGTACATAGTGGGTATAGGTATTTGTGGAAGGAAGAGAAGAAGAGAGGAAGTGTGGGAAACCAGTATGAAAAGAAGAAAGATAGTTTTTGTTTTTTTCTTTAGGTACTGAAGATTGAACCTAGGGCCTCACACATACTAGGTAACCTCTCTACTACAGAGCTACACCCTGAGTCCTTTTTATTATATTTTGAGAGAGGGTCTTGCTGTTACTGAGGCTGACCTCAAACTTGCAATTCTCCTGCCTCAGCCTCCTGAGTAGCTGGGATTACAGTTGTGTGCCACCATGCTAGGCTGAAAAGTTCATTTTTATATTTCATTGATCACAGAGTGTTCATTTCTAGCTTAATGTCTAAGACCTAAAGAGTTAACAAACGTCCACATCCACTTCTCCCAGCACAGTGCATGACATAATGTCAGTGCTCAAAATACATCAGTAAAACAAATGAGTTCATTAATAACAACATGATACATGCTTAAGCCACAAACTAAGAAGGGTGAACTCTTGAAGGGAAAGCCAGCTGACTCTCTGGAGATAGGAGGTAGAAATGGGAAGAGGGCAGGACATGATTGAGTCCCTGGAGCGTGATGATGGTTCATGGCTTCTGTGACCCTGAGGATGAAATGCCTTGCTCAGTCCTGATATCCTTTTTGTGTATCTAGTTATCTTTTTTGGCACAGGTAACAACTATGCTAGTATTTTTCCAAGAGAGCAAATTCTCTGAAGCGGTTGCCTTGCCTCAGCCTCCTGGAATGTGACCTCATTCCTTCCCCATGTTGGTCCCCTCATTAATCAGCCTGCCCAGTCCTGCTCCATCAGGCAGCCTGCCAGGTGTGTACCTGCCATGGGCCTCCCAGTTCAGGGACCGAGGCAGTCTTTGCTGGTTAAATGCACAGACTTGGAGATGAACGCACCAAGATTTGGACCCTAAATTCATCTCTTACCAGAAGTATGATCTCGGTTAGACTTATCTGTTACTTATACTGTTGGTTACTTAACCTAAGACCTGACCTCATCATTTGTAAAGTGGAGATAATAATAGCACCTAATTCATAGTGTGTTTGTATTACATTAGATAATCCATAACCTACACCATGGAGTTCAATAAATGTTGAGCATTATTTTTCTATTTGAGGACTTTTCTTGCCCTTGGCAGGTCACAGATTTCCCTGGGATGGAGCAAGGATGGAAGGAGAGAAGGGGAGAGGACTCTAGCATAGACTGGACATCTGTATGGATCAGATACTGGCTGGCATGTCCATGAGCATTATGTTCCCTACCCCCTACAACACACCTGAGCTGTTGTGTGCAACATTTGCCCCATTTTCAGTGGAAGAAATGCAGATGGTAGGACAGACAAACCTGGGTTAGAATCCAGGCTCTGAACTCTTGCTGTGTGAGTTTGGATAAGGCCCTTTCCCTGTCCGAGTCTCAGTTTCCATCAGTTGAGGCAGTACCTACTGATAACACTGACTATGTGGATTGCATGACCTAACACCATGTAAAAGGGCATCACCGGGTGATGCTCAATAAATGTGAATTTCTTCAATCCCAAGTGGACAGCTAGTTGAGAGCAGGGATTGAATGGAGACAGGGAGAACAAGGGGGTATACAGGAAGAGGAATTCCTGGTCATCAGGATGCTGGAAGGGACACTTCTCTTACTCTTTTCACAAAGGACCTCTCCTTTAGGCTGGCAGAAAGACTCAGGTGGATGACTTCCTCCCTCTCTGACCTTCTGGGCCCAGGGCATGGGAGGGGATGGTTATGATAGAGCAGGAAAGAGTTCAAACAGCAGTTCTAAAGGTCAGCATACCTGGGTTTTGGTTCTGGACCTGCCATTTACCATTCATGTGACTTTAGACAAGGTCCCCTAATCTTCATAAGCCTCGTTTCCCCATCTAAAATGGTGATAATGCCATATGTCTCTGGCTGTCTTCTGTTGCATAATCAACCACACCAAACCTTAATGTCTTACAGCAACAATTATGAGCTCTTAGTGTTCTGTGTTTATGGGTTCAGCTGGGTGGCTCTTGCTTTGGTTCTCATGCAATTGCAGTCAGATGGTGGCTAGGACTGAAGTCATCTGAAGATATGACTGAACTAGATGTCCAAGTGACCTTTTCAGCTCACATGCCTGGCTCCAGGACTGAGTGGACTGAAATAGCTGAAGGCTGGCTGAGCATCTTCTGGCCATGCTGCTCTCCACTTGGCTGAGACTTCATAGCACCATGGTCTTGGGGTAGTGAGACTTCTCACGTGGCAGCAAGAATGTCAGGAGACCAAGGCAGAAACAAGACCAAGCCTTGGTAGTCCCTCTGTTTCACTTCTGTATTCTATTGTTATAGGTGGGACATGGGGCCAGGAGGTTTCAAGTGAAAGAAATGGAAGGAGTGACAAATATTTGCCACCAGGTCTAATCCGCCACACCACATATCCCATGCACCTCAGTCATTGTAAGGATGAGGAAAGACAGCCTGGGTGAAGGCCCTTAGTGTAAGTCATTAAAGGGACATGAGGTTATCTTTCCAAGTCCATCCTATCCTCTCTACCCTAAATGAGGCACATGTCCTTTCTGTACTGCACAGAGCAGTCTTTCTGCCTCCTATGTCTCCCCATCAAACATGTCCTTCCCAAAATGCCACTCTACATCTGTTCCCTAGTGGAAAACTTCCATAGCTCCCAAGGCTCTAGCTGGACCTGTGCAGGATGAATTGCCTACGTACTCCTGACCCCGAGCACGGGATTCTGTTCCATCCTCAGTGTCTTCATCCACACTGTTCTTTCCACCCAAAGTTACTTTCTTTCTTCATCTCCGGTTAACTTGCCTTCATATTTTAAGATTCTCTACAAACACATCTTCTCCAGGTAGTCAGTCTCAATTCTTGTCCTCCACTACCACCACCCAATACACACCAGTTGGACTCAAGTTTCTCTTCTATGAACTCCCATAAATCCCGTACTTACTGTAGACTGGCCTTCTTGCCATTCTGCAACAGGCCAGGCACAGTCCTGACTCAGCGCCTTTGCCCATGTGGTTCCTGCTGCCTGTGGGGCTAATTTAATAAATATTCACAAAATAGTTCACTTCCTCACTTCATTCAGGCCTCTGCTCAGACCTCACCTCCTCAGAAAGGCCTGCCTGACCATCAATCTACAGTAGTGCAGCCTCCTTCATTCTCTTCTCTTAATCTACTCCCTTCCCCTCAAAGTTTACCATCTGTCACAGTGCCTACACAGCACTGGGCTACAAGAGCCAACTGTATGAATCCTTCCCAAATTGAAAAACTGTTGGGTCTTCCAAATCGACGCCATATTGTTACCTTGAAACTGGCCATGTGGAAAGAATCTATACACAGAAAGTCACCAAAGGATGCCAACTAGGATTCTCTCTCTCTCTCTCTTTTGAGAAATAAATAACTGATGAATGCTATTATATCTATGTATTCTTTTACTCTTTATCTCCTCCCCAGGACATAATTTCCATAAAGGTACAAATTGTATTGATGCTGTATTTCTGGGCATCTAGTGCAGTACCTCCCACTATGTGTATGCTCAATAGTGTTTCTTGAATTAATGAACAAATGCACAAACCAACAAATGTGTAAAAATGATCACACTGAATTGTAAGTTGAGCTCCTTGAAAGCAGATGTTGGTTCCTTCATCATCTTTCACATCCGGCACAGAGTTAGATGTATAGGAGGAGACTAGGCGGTGCTGATAAACAAGCAAATATACTCTGCAAGGGCTGAATCCAAGGCAAACCGGCTACATCCAATGAGAATAAAACCTTGGACTAGAAAACTCCTGCAGTACTTCCATTATGTGCCAAAGATGGAAACCTGCACAAATGCAGGCAGGGAATGAGCACTGACCTGGAAAGCGGAAGCTTGGGTTTCTAATCCCAGTGTGGTTATGATTGCCATGTGACCTCAGGCAAATCACTTCCCCAGCCTAGGTCTGAGTTTTCCCATTGGTAAAATGAGGCAATTGGATCAATGATGGTTGAGTTTGTATCTGGGGCTGTCAGACACAGAGTTTGTGTCTGAAGTGGGTAGGTGTGGGTAGGTGTGGGCAGGATGAAGCTGACCTGGCCTCCTACAGATGCAAGAGGCAGGACATTCCCAGCACCCCACAGATGAAAGACGGCAGGGTGCTCCATAGCCTGCAACACTGGTTGGTATGGGAAGGGTTCCTTTCTCCTCCCATCTCTCTCCTCTGCCCAGAAACCAAGACCTGTAATCCCCTTGCAACTCTTCCCCTACCCTGACTTGCCACCTGTTTTAGGCTTCTCTGAAAATAATTAGAGCTTAGCCTGCTTTACCTCCTCAAGCTGGACATGGATAGAAAGGCCCTGAACAGGGCGGGGCAGGGAGGCACTGTATACCTGGCTAACTCTTGCTTATTATTTAACAAACAGGTTGGTTAAGTAGTTTGACCAGTATCTTGTTTCCTGTTGTTATTTATACTTCAGGAGTCATAAGCATTTCACAGCAGTCAAAAGAGTACTGGTTTGCATAACAGAAACTAGTATTTATTGAGCACTTACTGTGTGCCAGGTGCTGCTCTAAGCTAAAAGTAGACAAATTACAGACCATTGGCCAAATTCTGTTTTCATATGGAACATGGGCTAATAATGGGGTTTGGTGTTGTTAAATAATCATATATGTACCTCCATAATCATCTCAAATTTTGGTCTTTATCCCACAAAGCCTAAACTATTTAGTATCTTACAAAAACATTTGATAATCCTTGCTCCAAGTGTCTAAGATGGCATAGGTCCTCATCCCTCAATGACCCTATGAGGTAGGTTACTGTTATTATCACCATTTTACAATTGAGCAAGCAGAGGCAGGGGAGGTTATGTGATTTACTGAGGTCAGATAGCTAGTAAATGGTGAAGACAGGATTTAAACTCAACCTGCTGGCTTCTGAGTTCCTTCCTCTTTTTAAAGTTATAAGTATGTTACTTAACCTGACTTGATCACTGCACAATGTACACATGAGTTGAAATCACATTGTACCCCACAAATTCATATAATTATCATGTGTCAATCAACAAATTAAAATCAGCTAGATGTGGTAATGCACATCTGAAATCCCTGTGACTGGGCAACTGAGGCAAGAGGATCACAAGTTTGAGACCAACCTCAGCAACTTAGTGAGATCCTTCCTAAGAAATGTAGTGAGACCCTGTCTCAAAATAAAAAAATGAAAAAGGGCTGGGGATGTGACTTAGTAGCTAAGCACCCCTGGGTTCAATGCCTGGTACTAAAACAAAATTAAAATTAGCTGGGTGCAGTGGTGCACACCTGTAATCCCAGTAGCTTGGGAGGCTGAGGCAGGAGGATCATGAGTTCAAAGCCAGCCTCAGCAAAAGCGCTAAGCAACTGAGTGAGAACTTGTAGCTAAATAAAATACAAAATAGGGTTGGGTATGTGGCTCAGTGATCAAGTGCCCCTGAGTTCAATCCCTGGCACCCATCCCCCCTGCAAAATTAAAAATTAAAAAAAATTATGTATTTTTCCGTAAAAAAGACCTAATAGAAATTCTCTATTTTAAGTTTAATGCTATAATCCAGGGTTCTCATCTGTTGTACATTGATATCCATTTGTCTGAAATGTTGGGTACAATATTATTTGAAGCAAGAGATTGGACAACCAAGAGACCATCCAAGTCTTATTTAACCTAGAGGGCAAGAGTGACCTGTCCATCCAAGTCCTCTTTTCTTCTTTTCCCCTCGTGCTCCGAGTAGATGAGTAAAGAACTTGTGAGACCTGCAGGTTTTTGCCGACTTGAGAAAGCCCTCTGGTCAACCTCAGGATGATGCACTGTTTTGTTTCTCCTCTTTTTCAGTATAGCTCCAGAAAAGCTATTTAATGGGCATCATTCTCGAAATAGTATACGCTCTTTGAGGGAACCACCTATGTGTCCTGGGACCCGGAACTATGTCTGGCACAAAGTAGTTACTCCTAAAATGTGTGGTGAAGGCATGTGTTATAGTCAAAATAAGGAAAATGGCAAGAAGGAGTTGGAAGCATTTGGAGGTGCCACTTCTTTAGCACATTAAATAGCATCCTCCCATTCATATCTGCTCAGTATCTCAGAAGGTGATGTATTTGAAAATAGGGTCTTTATAGACATAATCAGTTAAGGAATTTGAGTTGAAATACTCCTGGTTTAGGTTTTAACCCTGACGACAATGATTGACATCTTTATTAGGGAAAACAGAGGTTGGAGACAGACAGACAAAGGGAAGATGGCTGTGAGAAGATGGAAGGAGAGATTGGAACCATGTGGCCAGGAACCAAGGATACCAAGAACCATCGGAAACTGGAAGAATTAAGAAAAGATGCTCTTCGAGAGTCTTCAGAGAATGCATGGCCCTACCCACACCTCAACTAGACTTCTGGTCTACAAAACCACAAGAAGAATTTCTGTTATATTAAGTCATGTACTTTGTGGTAATTTGGTATTGCAGCCTAGGAAACGAATGCATCACCATTTGAATGGCAGTTTCGAGTCTAGATGATTACAAAAGGCAACAAACTCCTTTCCTTTTCTAGATTCCCAAAGAACTATGAAAAAAAAATGTATCAGACTGAGTGAATGTGTAATGTCCCATGCAAAGTCATACACATAACTTTATATGTCATTGCTAAAATCATTTCCCCATTTGACAAGTGAAGACATTGAGGTTGAGAGAATTTACATAACCAGTGTCAAAAAAAGTATGTGATAGGCTGGGTATGATGATGCACACCTGTAATCCCAGCTAGTTGGGAGGCTGAGGCAGGGGATCACAAGTTCAAGGCCAGACTGGGCAACTTAGCAAGACCCCGTCTCAAAATAAAATAAAAAGGGCTGGATATGTAGTTCAGTAACTAGTTGAGTGCTCCTGTACTCAATCCTCAATACTGAATACTTTATTAAGACCAAACTATCTTATATTTTCATGAACTGGCTGGCTGTGTGACCTTGAATGAGTCATTTCATCATCCCTGTTAAATGAGGTGAAGTGATGAACTCCATCAGATTCTAAATTGAGGGAGAAGAGGTTCTTGAAATGAATGAACTTCAGGGGGGTCTGTAACTCTCCTGCTGGAAACTACAAAATATAGTGTGTTTGTACAAAATCGCACTGATTTGGGAAAGGATCCATCACCTTCCTTGGAAATGGGCCCCATGACTCCTAACAGATTAGCTCTGCTGGGCTAGCTTTCTTGGGAGGTCCTCTCCATCTTCAGCATTTGTCACCTTTCCACTCGAGCTGTTGTCTTTGTCTTCAAATATTCTCTCTGTAGGTTGTCTTTTCTAGTCAAAGATTACTTACTTCGGTTGCCTTTTAAAAATGTAATGTTCTCTGTCAGGTTGGATCCCCCCCCCCCACCCCAAAGCTCTAAATAATCATCACTGGAAAAAAGAGAAACAAACTTAAGAGCAAGAAAGGTTTCTTTTCTTTTTCCTTTTCATTTTTTTTTTTTTTCCAGTACTGGGGATTACCCCAGGACCCTCCACAACTGAGACACATCCCAGTCATTTTCACATTTTAATTTTGAGACAGGGTCTCCTGAAATTGCCCAGGCTGCCCTTGAACTTGCCATCTTACTGCCTCAGAATCCCAAGTGGCTGGGATTATAGGCATGCAAGTTAGGTTTTTCTACTGTTGCATTCTGCAACTCCAAGTAAATAATTTGTATTAGTGGAGAGGATGGGAACTGTGGTTTCTAACCTTTATTATAAGTATTCAGAAGTTCCTATGTCAACAAATATGTATTGAGCTTCCCCTCTGCTAGATGGTCGTTGCTGTGTGGACTGTGAGCTGCTCAGAGTCAGGGGTGAGGTGGGATTTGGCTCCTATCCCTCAGCCCAGCACAGGCCTGGCACATGGTAGGATCTGATAAGGATGGCTGGCCAGCAGCCTAAATGAATGGATGGTTGAATGGATGGCAGGAGTGTGGGAGGGGAACGGCCGTCCAGGGTGTGAGGACTTCCGTCCTGCTGGCTCCTGGTGGCCTTCCAGTTGGCAGCCTCCCTGGCCTCACAGAAGCATTTGAGGGTGGTCTCATGTTTCTGCCAGTCATGGTTTGAAAGTTCACAGTTGAGGCTCAGCTGCAGAGCTAGGATTTCTCATATGAATCCAAAAACATGAATCCAATTTCTGGCATCCCACTTAGGCCAGAGGAACAATGGGGACTTTCTTGCCCTTTCTTGTCTGGGGTGCCTACATCCCAGAATGATTGAACAATGAAGTCTCCTCTTTCAAGCCTGCCTCATTCTTCCTACGCCTCTGAACTCTTCCTCTCTCCCACACTTCCTCGCCTCCACTTCCATCTCCAGTGTGTCTGGTGACTCACGAGCACTGACGGTAGAAGTGGAGGCCAGCGTCTCACCACCCTCAGCCCTGAACTGGTGTGAACAGAGACATCTCAAAGTGGACAGCAGCAGAGGCAGGGAGGAGCTGAGTGCCATCCAGGACAGGGGCAAGGACCCAGGTGCTGGACATCTGTACCCCTGGCTAGGGCAGCACAGGACTTAGGAAAGTGTGTTCTACCAGAGGAATGGAAAGGCCTGTCCTGCTCTCCTGCTTTGAACAAACCACTCTCCTGTGCCAGGCTGCATGTTCTTCATCTGCACAGTGCTAGCCATGCCCTCCTGCCTTCCTCAAAGGACAAGGTTCAACCAAGATGGCAGACAACAAAATCGGAAGGTGGCGGATAGAACCAGAGCCCTCACATTACTTTGCTTGAGAGACTATTGTCCCCTCCTGTGCTGTGCTCTGTTTTAGCAACTGTAGAAGAAAGGGGTTGGGAAATAGTTGGAGCTTTTATACCAGTGTGCTGAAGTTTTAAACACTTGGGTTCAGGAAATTCATGTGATGTGGCAGCATGTCACAGAAAAAGCAGAACCTCAGGACCAGACACAATGAACGTGAGTCCCAGTTCTGCCATCTCCTATCTGCAAATACTCGTACACTTCACTATCCCCGTAGTCCAGCGCCCTGCTGCCTGGGCTTCCTTGATTATGAAGGGAGAAGAACAAAACCTGCTCATTTAGGTGTTGTAAAGCTGGAGGCAGCACATTTTGAGCTGCCCTTCACAAGCTCTATATCAAGTGAGTATAAGGACTTCCCCAGCTGTTCCTGGAACCAGGAGAGAAGTAGATAGGTTAGGGGCAGTTGGGTTACTCCTACCTCCCTGGGTAGAGAAGTGGAGAGGGGAGACAGCAGGAGTGTACCTCCTTCACAGCTTCTCCAGGATCCTCTGCTGGCATCTCTCCAGACTGCCTGATTAGGTGACATCATTTGCTGGATTGGGCCACCGCTGGGAAAACGCTCACCCACCACAACCCAGAGTGTGAGGTGGCACAGGAGGAAGGATGGAGAAATAGGGATGTTTTCTCTACAGAGAGGGAAGGAAAGAAGCAGAAAGAGGGCAGGAGAGGGGAAGGAGTTGGGGACAGGAGAACTGGTTTCAGTACCCGAGGAAACAGTGAGTAGAGGACAAAAAAGGACTTATTCTTTATTGCTCCCTGAGTAGAGATTTGGATCAGTTTGTGAAGATTACAGACAGAGGAGCTCCCTGATACCTCCATGAACTTTCTTAAAAAAGTCACTTGGGATGGGACAGGCTGTCTCTTGAGAAGAGAGGTTGTTTCATCATTGCAGGTGGCATAAAAGCACCTGGGCAGGATTTGGAACAGGGATCCCTCCTCTGGGTGGGAAACTGGAATACATGTCCCCTAAAATCCTGTTCAATAATCTGAAGGAGCAGCACTTGGGTCAGCACAGCCCAGAAAAGCAGGCAGTTTGGGGTGGGAGAAGCACATTGAGACTTTTTGTCACCTGCCTACCTCTAGAACACGGGAAGTGCTCAGAAGCAGCAAACACCTGCAGGCCCTCTCAATGGGCTTCACACATCACCTGGCTGGCCCTGGGAAAGGAAGCACAGGTGACTCATCTCTGCGGCTACAGCAATGTGGCTGCCTCGGGAACCCAAGATTTCCCAATCCCTCTTCGTTTGTTGTCAGATCTCTCCAGAAACTGCCCGCCCCATCAGATGATTAACAACAAAAGAAACACAGAGTTATTGGGTGTTTTACTGGCTTTGCCCCACTGGAAATCCCTTAGAAAAGAATCCAGCTACCCCTGGAGCAAACCAGATGGGAACTAGGCACAGTTCACAGCTCCTAACAAGGAAATCACGAAGAGAAGAACACGGACGGATAGGAGGTGCAGAGATGAGACCAGGACACACTTTCAAATGGGCTCGCGGTCACTTCAAATCTAGATGAACTACAAACAGCCAGCAGGACCACAGACTGCTCAGCCAGCCCTCCTAAGAAATGGAGTAAGGCCCCACCCGAATGAGCAAGTTCAAACAAAACCATGCTGTCTTCCCAGAAGAGTGAAAAGACCAAATGTCCCTTAGGCAGCCAGCTTATCACCCTAACATCTTTGGCCTACTCTCCTCATTCAGGACTCTTCAGCCAGAAACTAAACTGTGTTATAAAAAAATGTTTGTGTCACCAGATCTGGGTTCGAATCATCTTTTCTTGATTGATTCCTAGCTCTGTGACTTTGAGTCTCAGCTTCCTGCTTAGGTGAATGGGAATAAGAGTAATCATTCTAGGGTTGCTGGGCAAGGATGGGGGAATTATAGGAAATTTGTAACATGATGATTAATAAGTGGTAGTTTATATGAGTAACAGAAACTATGGAGATGGAGAAAAACGTCAAGTGGCAGCAAAACAGAAAACGTACCCCCAAATACTTCATCCAGAACTTTCTTTATGGGATTGACTTAATGTGAATATTTTTCTTATAAATAAATATTTTAAGCAAAAAAGAAGATCCAGGCTGTATCTACCCCAGAATTTTTCAAATTTCAATATTTCACAGTATAGGAGTCATATTTTATTTTATTCATTTTTTATTTTTATTTTATTTTGGACTCTCACTTTAAAGGAAATGAAACGCTGAAGGTACAGTTGGGTCTGGTCTACTCGTTTTCCTGCAACCCCACCCCCAGGTCCTGGGTTGACTTCCTCTTCTGTGTTCTGTTTCTCGGGGTCTCCTTCCTCCATCCAGCGCCAGCAGTCGCCACAGCGGTTCCTCTCTCTGCACTTCCTACATTCTGGCTAAAGAATTGTCTGCTTTCTCTAGAGCTCCAAGAGCACTCCAAGGAGGAAGGGAAGCCCTACCTGGCCTTCCAGCAAGGCCACTGTTTCAAAAGATGCTCCCTACAGAGGCTCAAGCTGGCCATGGTCAGGCCAGAAAGAAGAATGAGAAATCTTCCCAAGACACCACCAGGCAGACACTCTGCCAGTGGGTCCTCATGACATCTCTAAGAGGTCACCATTATCTCTACTTTGGATAAAAGGAAGCCAAGGGGAAAGACCTGTGGAGAGGTCATAGCTAATACATGGTATTACTGAATTCAAATGCAGATTGTCTTTGAGGCAGAACAGAGGCAACAGGACCACTTCCACTGTGCAGTATGAGGAAGTGGTGGTCAATGGCACAAGTCCTGGGGTTTTCAGGTGTGGGCACACAGCTGTAGCCTACATGAATAGCTATTTGTTCATTCATTATAAAACCAGAACTCACTAAACATATTTGTACAAAGAAGGAAATATCTTTTAAAATCCCAGTAACATAAGACCTTAATCTCTTTCATCCCTTTGTTAATTCCATCTTCTTTAATTCTATATACATTTGCAATCAGGGAACCTGGATTCTAGATGTGGCCTTACCATTTAAAAGCATATGACCCTAGCAGGTTCTTCCCTTCCCCTCCCAAAGCCTCTGTTTCCACATCTGTAAGATAGGGATAATAACACCTTCCCTGCCTACTCACAAGGAATATTGTAGGCTCTGCAGCAGATCATGGGAGAAATTATATCAAAGTTCCATTTGCACCTGGATATTCTATATATTCCTGTGTCCTGGGAGTCAAAGGATGGTGGGGGCTCTCTTCAACTCTCTTCCCTAGCACCCAGCCCCTTGCTCTTGATATTCAGCAGTCTCCATAATCACCAGTCTTGTGTAGAATGCTTTAATGATCTCCAGAGAGTCTCACATTCCCAAGAGAGCAGATAACATAGCTAAGATTATTCTACTTAGTACATTCTAAACACTCTGTTGGGTATTGGTAATTTTTATCTTGAATCATAAAATAATTCTGAATAATGTTAGTTTTTAAATTAATGAAACAGTTTTATATTTGTGTCTTGATATATGATATACAAATATATCATACCCCTCAATCTAAAACTCACATGTTGGTGTTAGTCTTACGGCAGAGAACATGGGATAAACACTAAGAGTTTATAAAACAGAGCACAAGAATAACTGAAGTGTGAAGTTCAGGGAGGGGAAATTGTATTTTTTAATAGCAAAGAACTTTGTGGGAAATTGTCCTTTTCATAGGCATGGGGGAAATGTAGGCTTTACTACCCCCATTTGATAATTAAGAAACTACAGTTCAGAGTGTAGTAACTTGCTCAAAACCTCAGCCAATGAGTGCCATGAAGCCAGAATTCAAACCTAAGTCTAACTGGATCCAAAGTTCATTTTCTTTCGACTACACTACATGCCGTGCCTACAGACTCAATGGCTCGCTGCTCTTGGCCTCCCCAGATCACATCCTTCCCCTATACAAGCACAAGGCCAATAAAAGTTTGGAGTCATGCATAAAAGCAAAAGTAATACTCAAGGCATCATTATCCAGTCTTCCTTGAAATTAAGTGTTTGGAGTGTGAGTGAGGGTAGGGATGGTGCACTGTGGCTGGGGTGAGTGGTAAGACTTAAGCTAGAAGTCTTGACATGATCCACATGAAGACTGCTGAAGGAGGATGTAAATAATGTAACATTCTGGGCCCAAAGCGACATGAATTAATCTAATACTCATTGCTTAGTGTTGTCTATATGCTGGTGTTAGGGCTAGAGAGCTCAGATGGGGTTCTTGCCCACTTATAAACTCTCAAAAAGACTGAGTTGATGGAATGCTTTATGTTAAACGTTTTAAAATACAAATGTTTAAAAATACCACAAGATAAAGTTTGTTTTTTAAAAAAAAGTACTATTTTTCAGAAGTAGGCAGGAAGTGGACAAAGGGAGAATCAGAGCTCGGGCTGTGTTTATGAACTCCTCCTGGTGTCTGTGCCTGTTGGGGGAAAGCTACATGAATCACAGAAGTTAAGGAAGGGGGCTGCGGACATGTGGGGGTCATCTTTGGTTCACCATCTTCCCACAGAGGTTAGAGAGGCTGGGTTCCTCCTATTTCTGTCCTCCTAATAGAGCTAGAACATAATTGGAGAAGGCAGAGCATTTGAGACCTCTGAGCACTAGCCCCAATAATGTATTGCCATTGGGGGCTGCCTTAGCCAACAAGTCAACACATCATCACATACATCCTTCAGTCCTGAGAGTCCTCCCTCATCAGCTGTCCTCTCTTCAGTCTGGAACCCAGTGGAATGACAACCAGATGACTCTGCTAGACATAGAGGATTGTGGCTACCTAGCCAATCTCTGAAGAAGTAAGAAGACAAGATAGATATTTTAAAAATGGAAATGTAATCTAACTTTTTAAAAACAAACTATTGGAGTCTATGAAGCCTGTGCATCTACTCTTTCACCTTTTTAGATTTGATTTCAGAATAATCTATGAAATAGAGACTTATGATACCCATTTTACAGATGGGGGGCAGAAGTTGAGAAAAGGTAGTATACACTAATTCTATACTAACTGCAGCATACACAAGATAGAAAAGCACAGAGAAGATGCATATTTCTGAGTATGATAGGGAGAACCCCTAGAGGGAAGGCTTCCTGGAGGTGACTCAAGAAAAACACAATTATACACTACACAGACCAAGAAGGAGAGACCAAGTGGATGACTTTGCAAAGGATGGAAACCATGAGGAAGGAACATTGAAGAAGTTTCAGAAGTAAGATGAATGACGACGACAATGCAGATGGCAATGATAGTAGCTCACGCCTAGCTTATCCATTGCTTACCATATGCAGATGCTATAGAAACAGATTCTCTTCTCAGCAGTTTCACTGCATTGGTCCTCACACCGTCATGTAAGGTACTTTTATTATCCCCGTTTTCCAAATGAAGAAACTAAGGCACAGAGAAGATATGCAGCTTATCAAAAAGGTCATGTAGAAAGGATACTATGTGCTAACTGAAGAAGTAGGAATTTTAACCTAAGAGCCACATTCTCTAGGCTTGAAGCGTTCTCTGTAGAAAGAAGGTAGCAAAGATCTGTGATTTAGAAAGTCTCTGAAGCAGGGTACACTGACATTGGAGAGGTGAAATGAAGTGGGAACCCGGTTAGGCTATTTGTTCAAAGAAGAACTGAACAGAGACGGTGGGGACAGAAAGCAGAGGACTGTCCCCAACAACTTCTGATAGGCAATTGTCCCTAACCTGTCCACTTCCTCTACCTGTAAAGGTAGAATAATATGTTTCCATCTACCTGCTTCAGGAATTACTTGAAAATTAATGGGGCAGAGTCCTGACTGGCTTTCATGTGCTAAACAACACCTCTGAGCTACTGGCAGTGCATATTAACTGCTGAATATATAAAACATGCTTTGATGGAGGACCCAGGAATAATTATAGCTTTCTAATTATTGTTAATTTTACCACAGCTTTGGAACTCTGAACTTTCTCAATGATTCAAAAAGAGATTGCAATCCCTCCATCCCATTAAAGGAGCCACACAGTGGCAGACTAGCAATTTCTCACCGGCTCCATTCTTTCATTATGTGCAAAGGTTCAGCTACATACAGGGGATACAGGAAAAGAAAAGCTTTGCTCTTCTAGAATCAAATTGTACAAAGAACTCCTTATAGTCCAGCTGCTTCTTTAAGAATCTGTTCCTTTTTATCTCCTAATACTGAATGCAGACATGTGAAGGAACTTTTAATAATTAGACACCGGGACACCTACGTTTTCCCAGTGCTTTTCTCTAGATCCTGCCCCATTTGGTTTCCACAACATTTATTTAAGATCTCACAACGGTTAGACAGGGTAACAAAGATCCTTCCCAGGAATCTGAGGAAATTGGTGGTTGGGCGACTTTAGGTCTCTAAGCCTCACCTGCATCACCTATAAAATGGGTATGATAGGTAGTCAAACCTGCCTGAGCTGGCGTGAGGATGAGATACTGCTTGTGAACCCTAGACCATATAAAAGTGTTCTACTGGAACTTGGGGAGGAAGAGAGGGAATGAAAGAACATGAAGAAAAGTGTTGGGAAAAGGGAGAGAAGAAAAGGAGGGAGTGTGGGGACGGGGTGGGGAGGCAGGTGACAGCCCTGAGCCTCACTTCCCTCTGAAACTCCTGGGAATTCCTGCCCAGGAGAGCGGCAGGGAAGCCCAAGTTCTGGAGCTAGAAGCCGCGCAGAGGGCGGGTCCCTCCCTGGGTAGGGACAGGAGGGCGGGGCCGGCTGCCCGCAGCCGCAGGTGAGTATCGGTTTCCCTCTTCCCGGCTTTCGGTCGGAGAAGGCGGGAGCAGCTTCCCCTGCCCTGATCCTATCGCGGGCGGCGCAGGGCAGTCTGGGCCCTCCGTGGGATGGGGAGTGGGGGGATGTGTCACCCAAATACCAGCCGGTGAGTAGTCGCCGAACCAGCCAGGCAGGTCCGGCGGAGTATAAGAGCGGGAGGGAGCGGCCTGGAGGCAGACGCCTGCAGACCGTCCCAGTAGCCCGAGCCCCAGCCCGAGCCAGCCGAGCCCCTACGCCTAGTCCTCCAGTGTCCGGTCCGCGCACCTCCGCCCCACGATGGCCAGGGGCCCCGGCCTCGCGCCGCCGCCGCTGCTGGAGCTGCTGGTGTTGGCGGCGCTGACTGGCTACGCGGTCGCGCAGTACAACTGCACATGCCCAACCAACAAGATGACCGTGTGCTCCCGGGATGGCCCGGGCGGCAGCTGCCAGTGCCGCGCGCTCGGCTCGAACGTGGTGGTCGACTGCTCCACGCTGACCTCCAAGTGCCTGCTGCTCAAGGCCCGCATGAGCGTCCCTAAGAGCGGCCGCCGTCTGGTGCGGCCGAGCGAGCAAGCGATCGTGGACAATGACGGCCTCTATGACCCAGAGTGCGACCACGAGGGCCGCTTTAAGGCGCGCCAGTGCAACCAGACGTCGGTGTGCTGGTGCGTGAACTCGGTGGGCGTGCGCCGCACAGACAAGGGAGACCAGAACCTGCGCTGTGATGAGGTGGTGCGAACCCATCACATCCTCATTGACTTGCGCCACCGGCCGACCGACCGCGCTTTCAACCACTCAGACCTGGACGCCGAACTGCGGCGGCTCTTCCAGGAGCGCTACCAGTTGCACCCCAGGTTCGTGTCGGCAGTGCACTATGAGGAACCCATTATCCAGATCGAGCTGCGGCAGAACGCCTCGCAGAAAGTCCCTGGCGACGTGGACATCGCTGACGCAGCCTACTACTTCGAGAGGGATGTCAAGGGCGAGTCGCTGTTCCCCGGCCTAGGCCTGGACATGAGGGTGCGCGGCGAGCCCCTGCACGTGGAGCGGACGCTGATCTATTACCTGGACGAGAAGCCCCCTCAGTTCTCCATGAAGCGCCTCACCGCCGGCCTTATCGCCGTCATCGTGGTGGTCGTGGTGGCCATCGTAGCCGGCGTGGTCGTCCTGGTGATCACCAACCGGAGGAAGTCCGGGAAGTATAAGAAGGTGGAAATCAAAGAGCTGGGGGAGTTGAGAAATGAACCCAGCTTGTAGGTACCAGAAGGGGAAGCGGGAGGGGTGAGTCCCAATTCTTGATTCTTGGCTCAAAGGAGAATTTCTCTTCCCAAATCCTTACTGTCCCCTCTCCTCTCCACACTCACCAAATTTGATAAGTTTGATATCTTGGTATCAGGAGACAGTTCTTCGTGACTTCTGTCTTCTGTCTTGAAGGAAGCAATTCTAAAATTTCTTCCTTCTGATCCAAGGAAAAGAAAACTGACTCTGGGAGTTGAGGGAAGAATGACACAGAGCCATGTGTAAGAAGCAAATGTCTGACAACCTAGCTTCTTTGCAAGTGATCAGATCGATCTGGAAGCTTTAAATGAGTTTAGATGGAAAACAGCTCTTTTACTATCTTGAATTTGTTATTTGATGAGCTTCCAGTTATCATTGCCCTGCCTATTAATTAGGCCTGTGTAGTATCCTCATTTACCATCGTTTGTATTACCCACCACACAGCTTGTCACTAGGAAAGAAGCCTATTTCCGCTGCCTGAACACATTTTAGATGTCTTAGTTTGAGGGCAGAGACTGCCCCAGAAACAGCTTCGATTCTCAGCTCTTCTGTATTACAGCTGATATCAGTAATGTTTTCCTTTGTAAAATGTTTGTATATATGTCGTCTTTGATAATGCTGCTGTGATTTTTTTTAAACATGAATTTAATAAAATATGGGAAAGGTACAAATGAAAAGATGGAGTTTGTGAAAACTCCCTCCGAATTTATACCACTTTGGTCTTCTTTGTCTGATTTCCCATGACTGGGGCATTTTTATTTCAAATTCTAACATTTCTTTTTACAGAGCTCTCATTTCATATTGCCACTGTGGTGTTTTCTGAGATCCCCTAACTGACCAGTTTAAAAGCTGCTGGGTTTGAGGCAGGAGGCAAAAACTGGCCACCCTGTCTGGGAAGGGAGCCAGCCTTCTTTGGCTACTCTAAACAAGCCTGGGCACCAGGGGAGGGGGAAAGCTCTAATTTGTTTCATAGACTGTATCTCATCTGAATTCCAGCCCCACTCTGAAATAGGAGGTACTGTTCTCATTTAGTCCTTTGGCAAATTTCTTAAGCTCAACGTGTTGGATTCTAAGAGAGGTTAAGAAACTTTCCTATGAAATTACAGCAGGCCGTGGTCAGCCCTATGCCCTATGAGCTGGCTGTACACATGATTGTTTTCTCTAGGATTTTACTACTAATGTGTTCTAAAGATCTTTTTCCCCTAGTAGCTGTAAAAAAACAGGCACTGGCTCCTTCCTGCATTCTCCTGCTCCTCACTCATTCATATTCATTTATGTGAAGCCAAGCATGTTGCTGAGGGGCAGCTTAAATGTAAACAAGTGACAGTAATAACCAGGAAGCTGAAGCCACACTGGGCACATGTAAAGGAGGGAGTGGTTGGCATATCAAATCTTCCATAACTAATAAGCTTCATCCAGGACTTCAGTTTCTTGCCCAGATACCCATCTCATGCCCCTCTCCCCTCCACAGTCTATGCCAACTCTTCTAGACTGAAACACCAGTGAGAGTGGACGGATATTGCTCTCAGCCGCTGTCTTTACAGCTTGGACTGTGGGTGTCCAGTGCTGGAGAAGTGAGTACTTTAGGATCACGAGAGACCTCAGAGTCTACTGTCACCCCAGCTGGGGAGGAGTTGCTCTTCAAGCCTCAAAAATCCTCTCAGGCTCATACAAGTCGGGACTTCACAGAGTTGGTGGCAGGTAGGATGTGGGCTGACTCCCCATGGTAGGACAGTGCCCTGAGGTAAGGACGGATAACAATGAGAGTGAGACTCCATTCTCAAACTCTCTGGGTGCTTTCCACTTTGAGTCATCCACATGCCTTAGCAGAAGGGACCTTGGTAATGACCTCTGACCTAATCCTTCATTTCTTTACTTTTTTTAAGAGCAAGTGCATTCTCTAGATTAATGTTTCTGTGGCACAGCTGGAACTAGAAAGCCTTATTGTTTCGAGAGTCTCTTCAAAAAACTATCACTTGACTGCCTAAAAAATAAACAGATTGCGTGGACAGCTAACCAAGGGAGCTCCTGGCAAAAGCCATTCCATCTTCAGAATTGTCACTTCTGTATAATAATTTTCTGCATTCATTCCAGATGATGACTCCCTGCACTTTATAGCACTCACTGTACAAAAAGTACTTTCACATGTATAATCTTTGAGACATTGACTTACTGGAAATAACTGAAGTATTGACAAACCTGCCTTCGAAGCCTGCTCCATTAAGCCGGGAAGTCACTTAACTCCCATTTTCTCATTTGTTAAATGAAACTACAAATCTCTTATTATGGTGAAGATGAAATGACGTGACAGGTATGAGTGCCTAGAACAATTTGGGCACTTGGCAAGAGCTCAGTATACCTAAAAAATTCTCTTTTCTAAATTATACGCATGGCACACATCAGAAAACTGAGTTCCCCCGGAAGTCAAGTACACTCTCAAGTATACATCCTCCACATGCCAAAGCCAGGGTTTCGAACCTTGGCTCTGGCTTCCCAGCCCAGGTCGCTGTCCTATGCACCCACCAGGTAAAATGCTTTTCTTAGTTATTTCCTCCAAGCACCTCATGCTTCTGTGAAACTCAGCTTGCTTCTGCTGGGTACAGGGCTCCTGAACCAGTTACCTTCAGCCTCCACCCCCAGAAATTCCTTCTCTTCCAAATACACCTTTCACTGTTGGCCTCAGACCTGGGGCTGCCCCTGGAAGGAATGTGAGAAGCAGGTGTGACTCACCTAGCAGGTCTTGGCTTGTCTTCTGAGACTGGAGGAGGCTCAACTGATTTCCTTATGTGGGTCATCAAGAGTCTCTCTATTCTAGCTATTTCCTTAATTAGAACAATTTTTAAAAAATTATCCATTCCAGTTTCCCCCACTTACATATTTAGTCCAATAGCCTCATTCTGCAGATGAGGAAACTGAAGTACAGAGAGGAGAATGGTTTGTCGAACTCAGCAGAGGATGGCAGAGCTACCCTCACTGTGCCTGTCTAATGTTTGTTGCACTTGTCTCCCTGGTTAGTCTCCTGCTTATTTATTTTTCCTTGATTATTTGTGTTCTTAAGCTGTGGTTAATCTTTAACTTTTGAATATCACTTAAATCAAAGAGATACTTTGATTAAATGTAAAATGGATGAGCTTTGATGTTATCTGCAGCTGTTTCTCTATTTGTAAAATAGGTATAGGTTTATCTAATATGTTTTTGAGATTAGACGTGAAAATATGGAATATGTATTCAGTGAGTGATCACTCTTGTTTGAACAACAAGAAGTTACCCTAAGATCACAGGGAATAAATGACCAGTAGTGGTTAAGCTATTCCAGTGGAATGTGAACAGAACTTCCACCCCACTTTCTTAAGAGGACATTTCCATTCTTAAACTTCAACCTTGGAAGCCACCTGTTTACAGAGACAGAGCAATCATCCACTTGGTTTGTATAAAACACTATGTCCAACACTCCAACATAAAGGCACAGGCAATGACGTACTCAATAGGACCCCTATAGCTCAGGAAATAATGCTAAGAGTTTATAAATGGGATGATATCAAGTTAACAAAGGCATCAATAAAGAATGTGAATAAAGAACCTACAAAATGGGAGAAAAATCTTTGCGAGTTACTCTTCTTACACAGGATTAATATCCAGAATATATAAAACACTTAACATCAAAACCACACACACACACAAAAAAAAAAACCAGCTAACAATTGGGCAAATGAACTAGATAGACACTTCTTAAAAGAAGAAGTATGAATGAAAAATACGTGAAAAAAATTTCAACATGTTAGCAATTAGGGAAATGCAAATTGAAACTACACTGAGATTTCACTTCACACCAGTCAGAATGGCAAATTATCAAGAATACAAACAATAACAAATGCTGAAGAGGATGTGGAGAAAAGGGAACACTTCTACACTGTGGATGGGATTGTAAATTGGTACAACCACTATGGAAATCAGTATGGAGTTTCCTCAAAAGACTAGGAATGGAACCACCATATGACCCAGCTACACCACTCGTTGGTATTTAACCTGAAGAAGTAAAATCATTATACTACAGGGATACATGCCTACCCATGTTTATAGCAGCATGATTCACAGTAGCCAATCTATGGAACCAGTTGAGGTGTCTATCACTGAATAAATGAGTGAAGGAAATATGGTATATATACCAGGGAATTTTATTCAGCCATAAAGAAGAATGAAATTGCCATTTGCAGGAAAGTGAATGGAAGTCAAGAACATTAAATTAAGCAAAATAAGTCAAACTCAGGTCAAGGGTTGAATATTTACTATCATACGATGAAGCTAGAGAAGAGAAAGGAAAAGAAAGTTGGGGTAGGATCTCATGTAAATCAAAGAAAAATAAGTGAAGAAAAGGATCAGACAGGGCAAGGAGGGGAGGGAAAGGGAAAATATTGGGGAATGATATTGGCTAAATTATACTGTTATATTGTTTGCATGTACAAATATGTAACAACAAATCCCACCATTATGCACAGCTCTAATGTGCAAATAAATATATGGAAAATCATCCCAGCTAAGCCCGTCCAGGTGGCACACTGATCTTCAACTAGGATGTGAGAGAAACAACTGCCCTCATTTTTTAAACTACAGGTTGAGTATCCCTAATCTGAACATCTGAAATCACAAATGCACTAATATCTGAAACTTTTTGAACAGTGACCTGGCACCACAAATGGAAAATTCCATACCTGAGCTCATGTGAGGAGTCATAGTCAAAACACAGGTTCACTAAAAATGTATAAAGTTATCTTCAGGCTGTATGTATAAGGTGTATATGAAACACAAATGAATTTTGTAAGTTTACAGTTGCATTCCATCCCCAAATCTGAGAAAAATCCAGATATTTCTTGAAAATATTTCTGGTCCTAACCATTTTGGATAGGGGATACACTGTCTATGTTAATGGGTCTCCCTAATAGTCTTTTTTTTTTTAAAATTTTAGCTTACTCTTTTACCCTAACTGGCATGGGTGGTTATATTATTCCCATAACAAAGGAGAAAATTAAGAGACTGAGAATAGCCCTTATGGAAGAGGACCCAAAGAGATCAATGCCTCTTCCACCATGTGTGGATGCAGCAAAAAGATGACTGTCTATGAGCCAGAAAGCAGACCCTCACCAGACACTAAATCTGCTGGCTCCTTGGTCTTAACCTCCAGAACTGTGACAAATAAATTCCATTTATAGGCTACTCAGTCTGTGGTGTGCTGTTATTACAGTCTATATTGACACAGTTAGCAGAGAGAGTTCTTTCTCTACAACCCTCTCCTTGATTCTCTTTTTAAACAAAGTATTTTCCAAAGAGGAAATGGAGAATTATTTCTGTATCTCACATAGGGTCACATAGTGAACACTCAGGAAACGTGTTGAATCAAACTGGTGAGCTACCAATGATTGAGCACATAGGCTGTGTGAACATTGTTCTATAAGCTTTAGCTTCATAATGTATTTCACAGCAACCCATGAGCATGAAGTATGTTCTCTTTACTGTTTTACCAAAGAGGAAAACAAGGCCTTAAACAAGGAGTCACATAGCTGGTAAGGAGCAAGGTAAAGTTCAAATGTGGGGCTGCCCTCTTCCAGAGACTGTGCCCTTACCACTGTGACCTATAGCACTGCAGAACGAAGAACCCTGTCCACAGCAAACAGTGATAATGCAGTAGCAAGATTTATTCTCAGGGACCTAGATGTACTCCCTCAAAGGACCATTAGGGAACTTAACAGATTTCTTTTATAATCAAGCACATCCTGGTGGACATCTTTCAGTTGTCATTTCCCTTCTGGAAACATTCTCAGACACTGGCAAATATCACCAGAGGTTTCGTGATTACTTTTCATCTAAGCTCAAGAAAAGGATTATTGGCAGAAGAGGAAAAATTATGGGCTAGGATCATTCACTGTTAGGGAATTGCCCTGAAGATGGGAGATCTGTGCCCCTGGTATCACGCAAGCCCTTCTCCTCCATTTCAATGTACAATCTCAGGTCTATTCTGCACAAGGAAGTCAATCCAAGCTGGGTAAGGGAAAGGAAAAGATCCAGAGTGAGAGTCAACACATTATCCAACAGGAAACAGGAATTTCAACTTACCAAGGCATCTTGTCTCCTTGAAAGAAAAGAGACCTTGACTAAATCAGTAGAACTCATGAGAAGCCATGTGACCTCGTGGCCCTGACACTGGATACCTCAGTCACACTCTCAACTCCCCTGCTATCTGACACTGTTGCATGAAATGTCCTGGCCACCCTATTTTTTGGGGGCAGGGAGGACTGAGGATTGACCATAGGAAGGGTCAGCCACTGAGTCACATCTCCAACCCTTTTTATATTTTATTTCAAGACAGGGTTTCACTAAGTTACTTAAGGCCTTGCTAAGTTGCTGAGGTTGGCCTCAAACTTGCAATCCTCCTGCCTCAGCCTCCCAAGTCACTGGGATTATAGGAGTATGCCACTGCACCATCAAAACGTTTTGATGTAAAAACACATTATCATATCCTATTGAACAATGTAATAAAGAAGGTGGGGAGAGACACTTGTTTTAGTTGGTTTTTTCATCTCTGTGACCAAAATGCCTAAAGAGAACAATGAGTGGAGGAAAATTGTATTTGGAAGCTCAGGGTTTCTGAGGTCTCAGTCCATAGATGAACTGCTCTATTGCTGTATACCAGAGGTGAGGCAGAATATCATGGTGGAAGGGTACAGCAGAGGAAAGCAGCTCAAGACATGGTACCAGGAAGCAGAGAGAGAGAGAGAGAGCTCCCCTCAAACAGGACAAAATATATTCCCCAAAGCCACTCCCCCAGTGACCTGCTCTTCCAGTAACATCTTACCTGCCTATGGTTACCACCCAGTCAATCCATTCAACTGGATCAATGTACTGATTAGGTTAAGGCTCTCAAAACCCAATCATTTCACTTCTCAATTTCTTGCATTGTCTCACACAGGGACTTTTGGGTAAACCTCATGTCTAAATTATAACAGCACTGAACTATGCTACCAGATGAGATTTTCAGTCCTGATTCTGGCTTCCTAGCTGTGTGATCTTAAATACTGAAGTTCATCTTCCTGAATCTCACCTTTGAATCATAAAATGAATCTAATGAAGTCCACTCTAACTCATAGGGTTCTTATCTCGCCTCAGTGGGACTGAGATAAGCTTGGCCAAGTGGCCAGTCTGATCTGGGCTGGCTATTGCTGGAGTGCAAAGGCCCTTTGCGACTGTGGTGGTCACTCTGGAGCAGTCACAAGTTGGGCCTCCTGTGTTTTTAAAGATGAAGAGCATTGATCTTTCATCCATTCCTTCAAGTACTTTTCGTTGTATTTTATGCAGATATGGTACCCACTTGGGGAATATACAATGAATTGAACAGATGCAGTTTCTTTGGGGCTTATTTCATATTTTTTCTTACCAGGAAGCCCCACAACCTTCTCAATAGGAGAAACACCCCCGTTATGTGAGTCTTGGTGGGAGACCACGTGGTTCTGGCAGGTGGGACATGGACATGTGACCTGACTTAGTCAGTTGAACACTCCTGCCTAGGACATTGCTCTAAAGGCCATGCTGTGACTCAGGCCATTTGAAAAAATACTCACAGCAGCATTGACTTTGCCAAGAGCACCAATTGTCCACCTGTGAATTATTAGTTCTGTTACCTCATAACTTGACCTTGCTCATGTTCCCTGCTGCACAGCTCACCTTAGTTCCTGGTCATTTTCTACATCTGCTTTCTGCCTTCCCATCGATTCTGCAAAATTCCCCTAAATCCTCCAGTAAATTCCTTTTATGCTTATGTGCAGCCAGAAAAAATTTCTGTTATTTACAATCAAGAATCCTGACTCTCAGAGTCTCTACCCTTATGAAACTTAAAGTCAGCTATTAACTATATAATCATATAAGTAAGGGCACAGTCATAAAATGAGATAAGTGCTCTAAAGAAAAAGAGCCATTATGGACTGTACAGAGTCACATCTTTGAGGAATTAATGCTTGATCTGAGTTGCAACATAGAAAATGTTATTTATGCATGAAGAGAAGCATTTTAGTGAGGGAAAAAGCCCAGGCAAAGGTCCTGAGGCAGAAGGGAGTGTGGTTCATCTGAGGACCTGAGAGTAAATCAGCAAGCATGGAGCATAATAGCAGTATGGACTGGTGCTGCATGAAGTTGGGAAAGCAGTCTGGGACAGATTACGGAAGACCATTTAAGCCTATGAAATATTATGACCTTTGTGCAAATGACAAAATCATGCCCTTTGTGCAGACAGAATAGAAAAAAGCATCCTATATATTTGTCTTAGGCTGTAGTATAGGACATGGCAAATGTACCCATCACCCACTATAACATAGCTTTGGCTCCTCCCCTGTCAAGAGCTTAGGGATATCAACGACAAAATTTATTTTAGGGAGTAACATAATCAGATTTGGGTTTTAAAAAGTTCACTCTGGCTGGAATATGGAGAATAGACTGAAAAGGAGCAAGAATGGAGATAAAGAAACAATCAATGTCCAGCAGTAGGAGCATTTCAGGTGACTGAGGCAGCATGGATTAGGGATGAGCATAGTCGTGCTGATGGGGAGAAGTAGGGATATTGGAGGGATATATAGAATATAAAATCAATAGAACTTGGTATGGAGTCTATGTGGGGAAGAGGAGAGGTTGGATTAAGTGACCGAGACTTGCCTAGGTACAACTTTACAAGTAGCCAAGCTATTTGCCAGTGTGCGATCTTGGATCAAGTTACTGAACTTTGTGCCTCCATTTCCTCCCTTGCAAAATGGGAATGATAACCCCTCTCCATAGAGTTGGTGAAAGAAGTAAAAACCTTAGTGCACATAAAGCTCTTGGACTAGTGCCTGGCATACCTTGAGCACTCATAAACCTTAGCAATTGTTAAGATTATATGAAACTGGAACACACAGTGCCTTGGCAGGCTCCTCGAAGGGGTACTGCTCCTTTTATTCTCCTCATATTCGAGTGTGCAGAACAGTGCCTGGGACACAGCCAATGCTCAATTATTAATGCCAATTGAATGGATGGATGGAGAAAATGGGTGTAGATATCTCTCAGAAGGAGTCCTGGCCTGTGAGTTTAAATAGGGCCAAATGTGTCCCTTGGACTATGGGATCAACTGTTCAAGGAGTTAAATTTCATAGAGTTCTATTTATAGGTCACCACTGAAAATTATATTCAGAAACAAAAGGAGGAAAAAGAAAGCTACTTAGAATTCCAAGAAGATTTCTTAAGAAAAGCAACACAGAATGCAATTAGGTAATTTATGAGTAAAATAAATATAAAACAAGCAAGGAAAACAGCCCAATATACTATGTAAAAAGTTAATAGCTATAGTACATAAAGCTATTAACTTTTTAATTAATTTTAAAAAACAATTATTTAGTTCAGGACTCAGCTATGTACCTTTGTGCAAATTAGAAAGGGCGGCCCCCTCTGGGCAGACAAATTAGAAAAAGGCACTCCATCTTCTTGCAGTGGGCTTGCAAGGCAGGACTGAGCAAGTGTAAGGGGACAAAGTTACCCTTGTAAGAAGAAACAAGGTGCTCCCTCCTGAGTTGAGGGTACGCAGGTTGGTGTCTGGAGTCAGCTTGATTTCTATCCTTGGCCTTTTTGTGACACATAACACAGAACAACCCCATGAGATGATCTTGAGTTCAATAGATGAACCAAGGTCATGAATGGACAATTCCAGAAGAGGAGCTAGAAATACTAATTAAAATCTTATTTAATGAGTTTAAAGCACAGCAAATAAAAAAATTTCTTGCAAAATTAATAAAACTGGTGTTGCTCAGTGCTGGTGAGGGGAATGTTAATTAGTATGACCTTTCTGGAAAACATGTGGACAAAATTCACCAAGAACCTGAGCTATTTCTAGTGTTCATTTTCTTTGACATCCTAATTCCATATCAAGGATTTTATCTTAAGGAATTGAACAATGATGAAAACAGAGATTCACATACAAGACATATTCCCTGCAGCAGTTCTAATAGTAAAATGGTGAAAGTAATCTAAACATCCAACAGTAGGATGGTTATACAGGTCTACAACTCCTTGAGATCTGGTACATTTCAGCATTCAGAAATTTTCAGACCACATGACAATTTGGTGCATATGTTATTTAATCCCCTCAGCAACCTCTGTGACAGCATCCTTTAGTCACTACATTCAGATTTCTGTCATGAATCTTATGAATAGTCCCACTAAATGATATAAATAGACCATAACATCCATAGATCATTTCCGGTCAGCTTTACTGCCATAGGAATTTGCACCAAACTTGCAGAACAGTTTCTGGTTTTCAGAGCATTTTGGATTTGTAGATAAGGAATTGTGATTGTGTAAATTATGATATAGTACTTGATGACTTTTTAATATGGAAAAAATATGCTCAAAGTTATGGTTTGGATGTGAGATGTCTTCCAAACGCTCGCATGTGAGACAATGTAAGGAGGTTTGGAGGAGAAATGATTGGGTTATATCCTTAACTTAATTAGTAAATTAATTCCTGAAGGGATTAACTGAGTGGTAACTAGAGGCTGGCGGGATGTGGCTGGAGGAAGTAGTTCATTGGGGGACATGGCTGTGGGGTATATATTTTGTATCTGGAGAGTGGAGTCTATCTCTCCCTGCTTTCTGATCATCATGTGAGCTGCTTCCCTCTGCCACACTCTTCTGCCATGATGCTCCGCTTCACCTTGAATCCTGAAGCCTGGAGTCTACTGTCTAATGGATTGGGACCTCTGAAACCATGAGTCCTCAAATAAACTTTTCCTCCTCTATGATTGTTCTGGTCAGATCTTTTATTCACAGCCATGAAAAAGTTGACTAAAACACTCAGTATACTGTAGAGCTAAGTAAAGAGGGGAAATGTAACAAAATTATATAATGATTCCATTCTTTAAAAAAAAATGGGAACAACTTTGTTATTTTAAGTATAAAATTTGTTTTCTTAAATCCAAACTGGCCATAACTGACTTCTTCTCACTCCACCCTGCCCCACTTTTCTTCTTTTTTTAAGACCTATCTTTGAGTAGAATGGTATAATTTTTATCACTGAGGAAATAGTGTTTTCTTTTAGTCTGTTTTATTTCAGCCTGGAAGCGCCTGTAAGGGCAGAAGCAAAGGAAACCTACCTCTGTGACTACCTCCTCTTTACTGAGACAGAGTAAGAGGCTTTGCACATGCTGAGGGAGGCCCTGTGCATAGAGGAGCATAGAGGAGCAGTAGGGGAGATCACTTGGCAGGAGATAGGACCATGTGTTAGTTTCCTGGGGATGCCACACGAGGGACCACAAACTGGTTGCCTTAAAATGGCAGACATTAATTTTACAAAGTTCTGGAGGCCAGAAGTCTGGAGTCAGGGTGTCAGCTTTCTCTGAAGGCTCTTTGAAGAAGAAAGTTCAGGAAGTTGCTGACAATCCTTGGTGCTCCTGGGCCTGGGGCAGTGTAACTGCAAACTCAATTCCCTTGCCATGATGTCTCCCCTCTGTGTGTCTCTGTGTCTGGATTTCCATTTTCTTATGAGGACAGCAGCCCCTGAATAATTGGGGCCCCTCTAATCCAACATGACCTCATCTGAACTCGATGACATCTGCAGAGACCCTATTACCAAATAAGGTCGCATTCACATGTTCCAGGTAGAAATGTTTCTTTGTTTTATTTTATTTATTTATTTATTTATTTTGTGGGAGGGTACTCTTTGACCCAGTTCAGACACCTAGTGCATCACTCAACCAACCAAGAAAATGGAATTCTCATATTCCCATTATTTTATGGCTGCTGAGTGAGTGAATCAATCCCTTCTTGCCTTTACTCCCAAATTTTCAGTTTGCCAGCTATGCAAGAGTGCTGGATGACTAATGTTGTTTGTATGGAAATGAAAGGAAAGGCATCTTTGTGCTTCTGTGAGATAAAGAGGGTACAGTCAACAGAAATGAAATCAGGCAACCCCCAGGAGAGACCCTGAGAAGGTAAGACCAGGAGGTGTCCCCTGTGGGGGAAGAGCAACGGATCTGAGCTGATATCTGTTATAGATAGGCACACAGAGAAAAGACTGCCTGTCATCAATGGTACTGGTAGGAATTTCTATTGTCCCTAACTGTGTTTTTATATATTTCCCACAATGATTATAATCTGCTTTAATCACAAGGAAAAACAAAGTTATTTTAAAGAAGGTTGGTGTATTCAACATGATGTGTTATTCAGATTTTAATATAGATGTTCAGAAAATGCTCAAAGAACTGGCAAACTGGATTTCCCCTTTCTTTAGTTTATGCAGGCTACTATATACTATTAAAACAATCATCTTAATTCTCCATGACTATAATTATCTTCAAGTTATGCCCTTTGATCAGTTTAGGAAGTTTAAAACAATTACTGTAATTTCATTAAGAAATCACCAGGTGTGGTGATACATATCTGTAATTCCAGTCAGTGGGGAGATTGAGGTGAGAGGACCACTGGAGCCCAGGGATTTGAGGCCGGCCTGGGTAACATAGTGAGACTCCATTACAAAACAAAACAGAACAGAACAAACAAAAAATGAACTGGAAGCATAGCTCAATGTTTGAGCACCTACTTAGCATGCATGAGGCCCTGGGTTTGATCCCCAGCACCACAAAAGAAATCCCTAAGTAAAAGCAATAACCAGCTTTTTGAAATGCTAAAAATCAATCAGGATAAACTATAATTGTCTAGTAGCCACATGAAAAGATTTGCACTTGGTCATAGTTTATTTTACTATAATTCTGAAAATCAAATGAAGTTCAAAACTATGGATGACTAGACATCACAGCTGCCCACATTATTCCATCAATATGCTAGAAAAGGGGATATAGTAATCAACAGAATTGTTTCTGCCCTCCAAGAGCCTACATTTGACTTAAGTTGTTACAGTAAATGGAGCAAGTGTATGACGGGAGCCTGTGGGGACTTACAAGAATATCCAGCAAGGAGAACCCACGTAATCTATGGCGAAGGAGGGGATCGGTTTGGGGAGGTTCTACTTGAGGAAGTCCTGCTTAAGCTGAGACTTGCAGACAAATAGGAGTTTGTCAGGCATAAGAAGAGGAAAGGGAAAAAAGTTGAGAAGAAAGCCAGGTGGGTAATAACTGAGAATATTACTAATTTCAGTCCAAAATATTTGCAACTCAACTCAAACTAATTTAAGAAAAAAGAAATGTGTTGACTCACCAGACTGCAAACTAAAGAGAAGGTGTTAGTTTTAGTCATGGCTGCTTTTGGAGACTCAGAGAATGTTGTCAAGTTCCTGTTTCTTATATCTTTTTTTTTAATAGCTAATATTATTCATCAGAGTTCTCCAGAGAAACAGAACAAATAGGATATCTACAGATATATAGAAAAAGATTCATAATGAGTGATGACTCATGGCATAATGGAGGCTTAGAAGCTCCACAATCTGCTCTCAGCAAGTCAGAAGCCCAGGGAAGCCAGTGGTGTATTTCCAACCCTGAAGACCTGAAAACCAGGGGAGCCAGTGGGGAAAATGACAGTCCAAATCTGAAGTCCCAAGAACCAGGAGCACCAACACCTAAGGCCAGGAGAAGAAGGATGGCCCAGATCAAGTGGGGAGCATGAATTTGCCCTTCCTCTATCTTCTTGTTTTGTTGGGGTCCTCAAAGGATTGGTGGTTGTCTAGCCCCATTGGTGAGAGTGGTTTCTTTCCTCAGTTTACTAATTCAGATGCTGATCTCTTTCAGAAACACCTGCACACATAACCCGAGGAATAATGTACTACCAGCTATCTGGGCTTCCCTTAGCCCAGGTAAGCTGATAAAGTTAACAATCACAATAGCATTTTATTTTTTTTAGAGCAGTTAGTTTTAGGTTCACAGAAAAATGGAGCAGAAGGTACAGACATTTCTTCTGGAACTCTTGCCCCCACGCATGTATAATCCCCTCCACTATCAACATTCTCCATCGGAGTGGTACATTTCTTAAAACCGAGGAAACTGCATTGACCCATTATTATCATCCAGAGTGCATAGTTTACATTAGGGCTTGCTCCTGGTATCATACATTGTATGGATTTAGACACATGTGTAATGATATGTATCTACTACTGTAATGTTTTGACTACTCTAAAAATCTTTGCTCTACTATTCATTCCTGCCTTCCCCCAACCTCTGGCAACCACTGATCTTCTTACCATGTCCATAGTTTAACCTTTTACAGAATGTCATATAGTTGGAGGAATACAGTCTGTAACCTTCCCAGACTGGCTTTAACTTAGGTAACATGTGTTTAAGTTTCTTTCTTGTCTTTCATGGCTTAATAGCTCATTTCTTTTTAGTGCTGAGTGACATTTCATTGTGTTGATGTACCACATTTATCCCTTTGCCTTTTGAAGGACATTGTGATTACTTCTAAACTTGGGCAATTATGAATAAAGCGTTATAATCATGTGTGAAGATTTTTTTTTGACATAAGTTTTTTTTTTTTTTTCTTGTATTAACAGAGGAGCTTTGGGGGGACACCTTTGGTAAATGTCAAAGAGCATGATTGCTGTATTGTGTGTTAAGAATAGGTTTGGTTTTGTAAGAAAACACCAAACTGTATTCCGAAGCAGCCATACCTTTTTGCACTCTCACAAGCAATGAATGAGAGTTTATGTTGTCACATAAACAAAAATGTGTTTACTGTCAGCGTTCTGAATTTTGACCATTTTACCAGGTATGAAGTGGTGGCTCGTTATTTTAATTTGCAGTTCCCCCTGACAACATATGATGTGGGACATTTTCTTTTTTTTAATTTTTTTAATTTGTTCTAATTAGTTGTACATGACAGTAGAATGTATTTATGCATTTTGATAGACCATACATAGATGGAGTGATCCTCTTATTTTTCTGATTATACATATTATAGGATCACATCGGTCATGCAGTGATATATGTAAATAAGGCAATAATGTCTGTTTCACTCTACTATCATTCCTTTCCCCATTCCCCTTCCCCTCCCTTCACTCCCCTCTACCTAATATAAAGTAACTCTATTCTTCCTTATTCCGCCCCCACCCCCTCCCCCTTATTGTGAATTAGCATCTTCACATCAGAGAAAACATTTGGTCTTTGGTTTCTTGGGTTTGACTTATATCATTTAGCATGATATTCTCTAACTGCATCCATTCACCAGCAAATGCCAGAATTTCATTCTTCTTTAAAGCTGAGTAATATTCTATCATATATATATATATATATATATATATATATATATATATATATATACATATACCCACATTTTCTTTATCCATTCATCTGTTGAAGGACATCTAGTTTGGTTCCAAAGCTTAGCTATTGTGAATTGAGCTGCTATAAACATTGATGTGGCTGTGTCACTATAGTATGTTGATTTTAAGTCCTTTGGGTATAAAGCAGATATTTTTCATATGCTTATTTCTTCTTCCATAAAATGTCTCTTAATGTCTTTGGCTGAGTTTTAAATCAAACTTTTTTTGTACCATTGAGTCTTAATTGTACATTTGTGATAATAGTTCTTTATTTAACACACCTTTTGAAAATATTTTCTCACTTGTGATTTTTCTTTTCAGTCTTTTGACAGTGTCTTTTGAAGATGAGGAAATTTCAATCTTAGTGAAGTCAATTCATCAATTCCTTCTTGTATGGATGAATGCCTTTGGTGTTGCATTTAAAAAGTCATTGCCAAACCCAAGGTCATTGCCAAACCCAAAGTCATCTAGACTTTCTCTGATGTTCTTTCTCATGTTTCTTGTTTGGGCTAGTTAGATTTTTGTTGCTGTGACCAAAATACCTGAGCAGATCAAATTAGAAGAGAAATTTATTTTTAGCTCACATTTTCAGATGTTTTGTCTGCTGTTGGTGATTTCATTTCTCTGGGCCCAATGTGAGGAGGAGCATCATGGCAGAGGGCAGGTTGGAGGAAAGCTGCTCACCACATAATAGCCTGGAAGGAGGGAAGACAGGAGGAAGAGAGAGGGAAAATACATAATCTCTAAGGCACGCCCCAGTGATTCACTTCCTCCAGCCATGCCCCATCTGCCTATAGTTACCATCTAGTAATCTATTTAAATTATTAATCCATCAAATGAATCTAAAAAATGGATTAATTCATGATTGGAATATGGCTTTCATAATCTAATTACTTCTTGTATTAACAGAGGAGCTTTGGGGGGACACCTTATATCTAAACCGTAACAGGTATTTTACATTTACGCCTGTGATCCCTTTTGAGTTAATTTTTATGAAAAATGCAAAGAGGTCTGTATCATTATTCACTTTTTGCATTGTGGATGTTCTATTATTTTAGCACTATTTATTGAAAAGACTGCCTTTTCTCCATTGTATTATCTGTTTGATTGTCAAAGATCCATTGATTATATTTTGTGGGTCAATTTCTAGATCCCCTATTCTGTTGCATAGATCTATTTTTTATTTTTTTTATTTTTAGCAACCCACTGTCTTGGTTAGAGTAATTTGTGGCAAGTCTTGATGTTGAGTATTGTCAGGCCTCCAATTTCATCTTCCTTCAATATTGTATTGGTTATTCTGGGTCTTTTGTTTTTCCATGTAAATTTTGGAATTGATTTATCAATATTCACAAAATAATTTGTTGGAGTTTTGATTGAAATTGCATTGAATCTACAGATCTAGTTTTGAAGAATTACTAGTTTGACAATATTGAGACTTTCTATCAATTTACATGGAATTTCTCTTCATTTAGTTAGATGATTTCTTTCATTAGAGTTTTGCACTTTGGTTCATGTAGATCTAATTCATTTAAAAAAAAAAAAAGAAACTTGCACTGAAAGAGAGAAAAGGGCAATGTGAAGATTGGGGCAGAGATTGAAGTAATGCATTTACAAGCCAAGGGTCTCATTTATGTTAATTTAGTGGTTTCAGTCTGAGATTTGGAGTCAGGCTAACCTGGGTCCAGTACTTCTGTTTACAATCTCAGTAGGAGCAATATGAGCATGAAGTCCTCCAACTGTTCATAAGAGGGGAAATTCACCAGTTCTGGTCTAGATACGTGCCAGATTGCCAGGGTTGGTGATTGTCACTGTGTTTTGAAGAGTGAAATAGCCAGGTGATGGTAGAAAAAACATTTGTAGCAGATGCCACTGGTGTCCAGTTACATTTCCCTTCATTTTGGTGACTGGCCCAAATTTCTGTACATGTTGGTTCAACTTGCTACTGCCAACAGCTGAAGTTCTTTGCTTGAGGCTTTCTCTGGTCAACAGAAGCCCATTTTACTTGCACATGTAGGAGGTTGGAAGTGCCAGAAAATTAATCACCTCTAGGACAGACAACCTTCAACAAATGACTAACAGAAGATGGTGGAAAGATAGCCCAGCTCCTCATCCCTCAGTTGGAAAAACTCACGCCTTTTTTTTACAGCATTCCACTCTTCCCCATCAGGATCACACGCCATCTATTCTCATTTGCAACTTGTTTGTTAATACATCTTTTGTTGGTGTTATTGCTTAGATATTGAATGTCTGACAAAGATCCCAGTATTAAAGGCTTTATCTTCAGAATGACAGTATTGGGAGGAAGTGGGACCTTGGAAGCTGTGAGAGACCCATCCTCATTGAGGATGTGCTCTTAAGGAGTTTGTGAGACTCCATCCCCTTCCTCTTTCTCTGTTGTCTCCTGGTCTCCAGGTGGGCATTGTTTGCTCTGCCACATGCTCCTGTCATGGGGTGCTGCCTTGGTACAGGAAAAAAACAATGACCAACTGATCATGGGCTGGAACCTTGAAAACTGTGAGCCAAATAGATCATTTCTCCTACGAGTTGATTGCATCAGGCTTTTTTTTTTTTTTTTTTTTTTTTAGAGTGGTGCAAATCTGCCTAACACAATTGGCTTCTTTTCCCTTCCTTATCTCACTTCTATACTCCCCACTCCCCAAATGGTATATCCTGGGATCACCTTCCTGCTTCCAAATCATTTGCATTTGAATTCTTAAAGTCTCCTTTGGGGGGGGGACCTCCTTTAGGCAGCATTCCACACACAGTGCCATGTGCAAGTGCATGGAAGTCAAAGCATGGAAATCTCAAAGCAAATTTAAGAGGCTGTCCATCTTCTCTGAGAATCTGTTGCCTGGTCTAGTGATCTAATGTATGAATAATCATTTGCAACTTTTTAATAAATGGGCACCATGATGTAATGACCATATTTTATTCAGGGGATTGTGGAAGTTGATATGAGGCATTGGGGACTGCTAATTTCCTCTGAAGACCAGTTCTACACCATCCCTGGCACATAGTACACATTCTGTAAGTATTATTGAATCAATGAATTTGCTTATTGTGTTGAAATTAGTGTATTAAAAATGTTCCCAGTGTGGACTGTGGGCTCTGGGTGATAATGATGTGTCAATACTGCTCTGGGTTGTAAGGTAGGCTGTTTTTATGTGGGAACAGGATGTATATGAGAACCTTCCCTGCTTTATACTCAAACTAAAACTTTTCCAAAAAAATAAAACTTGTATTATGCACTAGGATTCAAAATGCATGCTCAGAAAATAAGATTTGTTGAAAAAATGAAAGACCTTGAAAAACCAAAGAAATGCCTTTGTGTGAACTGAGCCACCTGCTGGTGAATTTTGACAAGGGGACTCTAGACAGTGATTGTGTGCTCCAGAATTTTTGGGACTTTGACTTTAAAATTCAAACTCATGAGCAGAGTTGTTCATATCAGCAAAAGAGTACAAATGATTAGAATGTTTATCAATAGAGGAATAATAGAGTGAATTATGGCATATTGTTATGGTTTTGATCTGTAACGTCTCCTAAATGCTCTCGTGTTGAAGACTTGGTCTCAATGTAGCAGTTTTAGGAAGTGATTGGATTATAAAAGCTCCATCTTCACTGTAGATTAATTCAGTCATGGATTCATAATTCGATGGCACTTTTGGGGGGTGGTGAAAACTTGAGGAGGTAGGAACTAATTACAGAAAATAGGTCACTTGGAGTTTGTCCTTAAAGGATACATCGTATCCCTGGTTCTCTCTCTCTCTCTCTCTCTCTCTCTCTCTCTCTCTCTCTCTCTCTCTCTCCCTCCTTTCTCTCTCTCTCTCTCTCTCTCTCTCATCTCTCTTTCACTCATTCTTCACTTACTGACTTCCAGGAGGTGAGCTGCTCTACTCTACTACACTTCTTGCTATGATATTCTGCCTTACAACAAGCTCACACCAATGGGGCCAAGTGATTATGGACTGAAACCTCTAAAACCAAAATAAGTCTTTCCTCTTTGATTTTCCTCAGGTATGTTGTTACAGCAATGAAAAGTTGACTATACATATATTCTTTGCACAGAACACCATGCAGTGATTAAAATAAATTTAGTGATCTGAATATATTGAAATTCAAATTTCTCTTTATGTTGTTCAAGTAATAAACTGTAAATCACTGAAAATATATATAGTTTGATGTTACCATGTTTTAAAAACACCGAAATATACCCTGGGTATTTGGTTGTGCAAGATGGGAACTCAACAAGAGATGGGATAGGGGTGATGAAGTGATTTTTAAGTCCCTTCCAGCTTTCAGATTCTGTAATCCTAAGAAATAAAAATTTATATTCCTTTAAAAAATATACTGCTTTGACCCATGTAAGAAAATTGTAAAATGTTATAGAGAGACATAAAAGGGGACCTGGGTAAGTAGAAATGCATAACAGTTTCCTGGATTGATAGTCAGCATTGCAAAGATATAAATTTCCCCAAAGTAATCTAAGATTAAAAACAACAACAAAATCAAAATCCCAGTGCATTTTGGGAAAAGAAATATAGTTCTAAAGTTCATCCCAAAGGCTAAATGTGTAAAAAGAACCACACAATATTTGGAAATACAATGTATATTACAAAGTTACAATAGTTAGAATTATGTACTGATGTCAGAACAGAGAGATCATGAAACAAAAGAGAAAATCCAGAAACAGGAGAATTTGGCATATAGCAAAAGTGATACTTGAAGTCACCAGGCAAGACTGGAATAGTCAGTTAACTGTAGGGACAGCAGTTGCCTTGGTGGTCCTGTCCCTGGGGAAAAGCTCTCCTGGTCTAATAGTTCAGAAAGCATTTTATGTTCTATTGTTTTCTCCTACCTCGTGGTAAAATATATTCCTAGTAGATTAAAGATTTTAAAAGACTTGAGAACGAAATCATTAAAGTGCCACTAAAATATTGATAAATATATAACCTTGTGATTAAGACATAGTATAAATGTGAGCTCAGAGGCAAAGACCACAATGAAAAAAAGGGACAGATTTATTCATATCAAAAAATCTAAAATTAGGTACATTTGTACATGCAAATTAACAAAATTGAAAGACAATAACCTAGTGGGGGGAAATGCTACATAAACAACAGACAATTCTTAAATACATACAAAAGCATATGAAAGTTTTATTAGTCAACACATTAAAAAATGAATATTTTATAGAAAGATTGGTTAAGGGAATAAAAAGACATTTGCTAAAGTAAAAATTCAGGCAGCATATAAACATGAAAAAGGGTTTACCTCATCAGGAATAAAAAAAATGTACATTAAAATAGCAGGGATCCATGTTTTAAGTATTTTAAACATGCAAAGTAGCTTAAAATCCTTTTTCAAGAGTTAGATAGCAAAATGATAGCAGTGTTTGTCAAATTTCCAAAACTATTTGCTTCATCTGGATATAGAGGACTCACAAGAATAATTTCCTTTGGATAAGCCCTCGGAAAAAGTGCTCCATTCTGAACATGGCTTGATAAGTTGTGTTTTTTGTAGGGGTTCTTACTGATCATGCATGGTGGCCGAGTTGCTGAACACCGGTTCTATGGCAGCATTTGTCCTTCCACACCATTGCTGTAGTCGGAACTTTGCTCATTAACACAGTAGATACTGTGCTGCTTGTCAAATCCCATTCAAAGAAGCACCATTCCAACAGCTGCCTGCCTCCTGGGAGATTTCACCTGGCTGGAGGCACCTGCCTCATCCAAGGACATGTCCTCTCCCCAGAGACAGACTGTTCAACCACTAGTTGATTGGGGGGTACCAAGTCCAGGATACTGCTTCAATTGAGGATGACCCTGAAGAGCTATCCTACTCTAGAACTCTTCTGGGAGAAGTTGAAATACTCCCTATTACCCTCTACCCAGCGCTCTTTTCCTTGCTTTCTTATAGGTGTTGTTCCTCAGAACTCTTTCCAGTAACCTTGCACACAAGGATTATCTCAATCTGCTTCCAGAGAATACAACCTAAGACAACTCAGCTTTCTCCAGTGGAAAGCCACCTTGCTAGAGAGGAATATTTATTGATAACTCCTACAAGAAGTGCTGGAATTTGAATACTGAGTTAAAGGTGAAGAATTATGAAGCATTATTTGTTTTATGACAGGTTTAGACAGAAGCTCAACACAACAATCCGATCTCTGCTGATCCAAATGCAGGTTGTGAACCAGCTGAAAAGAGAAGGACCCATTATTTGGAGGACCGCAATGCTAGGACAGCACCTTCAGTAAAGTGACCTCTTACTCTACTTAAATATGTGCTGAGTGTGACTGTTCAACGTGGTGGAAATGGCTGGCAGTAAATTTGAAATCACTCTAACCTGCAGAATTTGCACATCACCATATTCATGCTCTATTCCAACAAAAATTAGTTTGGCATTTCCTTCATCCATGTGTGACTTTCTTTACTTTCTTGTCATCCAGACTGTTCTTCCCACATAACACAAGTGGATCTTCCACTTAAACACTTGTCTTCTGCTCCAAAAGAATGGTCACACCTAGGCCCAGTATATTATTTTTATAAATCATCATTTAGATTATTATTGTCCCAGCTTCCTAACTGGTCTTCCTGCCTCTAGCCTCACTCAGTTTGTCTAAACAGTAGATACTAGGTTCCAATTCCTGAGGTTAAGCGTCAGGATAATTCAACATGGCCCAGCTGGCTCCAGGTAAAGACAAAGGGGAAGGCCAAAGCTCAACCACATCCTTGCTTATCTCCCAGAGTTTTTTTTCTTTAGAGAGTCCAGTGGAGCACTTTTCTAAGTGTTGGTGTAAACATTTTTTTGTTGTTGTTGTTACACAAGCAAAATATTAATACCACATTAAAGCAAAATAAAAAGTGAAAATTACTCTCACTTACCCCTACTTAGTCACCACTACCATTTGATATGTAACTCTCTTGAAATGGCAGCGAGGCTGTGGGGAGCATGACTGACTGACAGCCTGTGCCTCTGATGTTGTAGGTTCTCCCCCACATTTACAACAGCCTCATGCTCACCCCAGGCTGCTCTTAGCCAATGACTAGGCATAATGTGAGTTTTAGTGGATACCCATTTCTGGGCAGTATGAAACTCCTGTAATGAATGAAAGAAAAGCAAGACTAAGGATGGCTAGGATCCCACAATCCCTTCTGAGGCACACCCCCGGTGACCTAAGGAGTTAACACAATGCCCTAACTCTTCAATGTCCACAGAACCTCCCAGTACTACTCTGCTGGGGTCAAAGTTTTACACATGGGTGTTTGGAGGACACTACCCGTATTCAAACCACAGTAAGTGGGAATCTGATGGAAAGAGTCATGAAGCCCAGAGATGTTTCAATGCTTAGCCAAGGCAGATCTGAGCCCTGGTTGTGAAAACCTAAAGTATGGAATGGGACATCTGGATAGAATCCTTGAGGATGTTGACTCTGTAGACCCTTAGAACTTGTGGATGTGGCCAACTCCTCCGTACTAAGAGTGACACTTAACCTAAGTGGCAAGGCCAAACTGAGGTTCTATCACAAGGTAATAGGTGCCCGTCAGGAACTGTTCCCCATCTCCTCTTTGTTGTCAGAAAGGGAAATAACCAGGGTTCAATCTCAGAATTACCCAGTTAGGGATGTGTTAGGTCTGTTAAGGAGGAGAAAGATTGCATAATGAAGGAGCTTCAAGAATTAGTAAGCATGTACCAGCAGGAGCTGGGGGCAATTTTTGATTGATTTTTGAGTTTTTAAGGGTACTTCATCAAGAAAGGCAGGACGACCATAAGCCAGGCTAACTAAAATTCATTAACATGGGAACTTTTTCTTTGGGATGTGGGATCCTGGGACCCTAAGAGATAGGATGAACTCAATGCTGGGTGATTCTCAGAACCTAGGAGAAAATCATGGTTTAGGCACAGTGAGGCAGGAACGTCTGAATTTCCCTAAGAGATGGTAGAGAAAGGAATGAGGTAGCTATGGGAAGTAGCCTTGCTGGGATGGATTTATTGTGTGAAGGCAGAAGACTAGTCAGAGGGCTGTGTCCTGCCAGCAGCTCAGGTGGCATTCAGATACAAAAGCAATGGGGTGCACACAGATGAGAGGGACACCAGCATCACTAGGAAATTCAGAAGGGACTGTCCTCTGCAGGCCAGTGATGAGGGGAAAAGTAGTCATCATGAGACTGGTCTAGATAATATTCAGGGGGTAACAGGATCCCAGAGTAACAGAAACTTGGCGCTGGCTTGAAGCGCCAGAAGCCTGCAGGCTGAGATTACTGTTAACAGCTGTATGTAAGCCTGGCCCTCCCTCTCTCTGCTTTCTATTTTGAGATAATCATGCTAACTTCTATATGTCCTTCTACTATTATATGATGCCATCCATGGACCTCACCAGAGGCCAAACAAATGGGGCTGCTTGTTATTGAATTCTGAGTCTCTAAATTTGTGAGCTAGCTAGACCTTCTCCTCCCTGAAGTAGCATTCCTCGAACATAAATATAGAATACCAAACTAATATAAGATCCTTGACCTTGAGTTAAAACAGTGGAGAAGGCCAAATGCAAGCCTGTGAAGCTGCTCCTCTCCCCACGTTAAGATAATAAATCAAAACCAATATTTCTTCCAAGAGAGGATGATGGTGGAGATAAATGCCATCATGAAAGACTTAAAGGATACAGGATTGGTTTTCTCTGTCATGCTTTCATTTAATTTGCCAGTGTGGCTTCTTCAGAAATCAGATGAACCCAAGAGAATGGCTTAAGACTACTACAGACTTAACCAAAAAGCCCTGATCACGATGTTGTGCCAGCTCTTTCACACATAGTCCAAAAGGAAACTGAAACATTCTTGGAGAAAAGGAGGACAGTAAAACACCATGACCCTAGGTGCTCTATCCATTCCTGAGAATCTAACCAAGTTAAGAGAACAATGAGAGTAAGTCAGAACTCTCTATATACTTCTTTACTGTCTATTTTCTGGAATTTCCAGATAAACATTAACTTGAATGACAAAAGCTTTCTCTTGTGTATGCTGGGAATTAAGGCAAATTGTTAACTGTAGAAAGCTGCTTTCTTGAATGTAAACCAAGTTCCTTGGGATGCTGGTTATATGATGGGACAAAGTAAGCTAAGTTAGTGACATCACTGCTTCTGTAGCCTAGATTATAAAACTCCTCTCCCTGTAGTAACTGGTGCAGAATTGAGGGCGCTATGTAGAGGACAAGCACTACTTACTGTTCCAGCTGGTTGCCACTGGAAAAGATGTTGAGTGGAACGGAAATTCTATTTTCTGGAGTTGTGAGAGATGGAGGCATTATTTGGTGAAGGATCAAGAGGGATGGAGGTGTTATCTGTCCAACTTGTTGACACTAGACTGTCCCTGCAAGCATTTAAAAATAAATCCTGTGCCTTACATGCTGTATTTAGGTACTTTCTCTGGTCTCTCAGCAACCGATCCCACTGCCCTAACACAACTGGGTTGTAGACAGTACAGAGGTGAACCATGTGGACATCCCAAGAACCTCTCCATTTATTACAACGATGGCATCATGTTAAGTAGGCACGATAAGTAGAAAGGTGCCTAGCATTCTGGAAACCTTGGTAAGGCAAAGGCACTTCACAGGTTCAGAAAACAATCCTAGAGAACTGAGGGACCTGCTACTTCAGTTTTGAGGATCCAGGGGGTCAGGGTTTGCCAAGATGTTCCCTTCAAGCAAAAGGCAGATTATAAAATACAAACAAGCAAGATAAAAGAAAAAAAATCACTTATAAATCCTCTGAAATACCTAAAATCGTTCATAGCATTTATGTCCTTTGAGTTTTTTTCCATTGTACTGAGTATAAATATGATAAATATGGGATTCCACTGCTCATCATGCTGGTGTCTTGTTTATTTATCTATATACTCCTTTACCGTCTACTTTCCTTTTTTGTGATATAAGCGCCATGAGTCAGGTCTTTGTGATACCGCTGTTTACCGGTGACGAGTCCTGCTTCCTCAGGTGTTGAAGTATAACGCCGGAGAAGCACGCCGAGGCAAATGTAGAGTGGAAAATGCAGCTTTATTAAAGAAAAGGAAAAGCAGACTTCTCCCGGGTGGAAGAAGGGGACTCAAAGGCGGAATCCATGGGATGAGCAAATCTTGTCCTTCTTATGGGTTTCATTCTCCCATCTCTTTTCCCCCTTATCTCCTCCCTTCCTGCCCACTGGATTAGGCCTGGTTTTGAAATGTAAAAAGCAAAAGCGGATGGGGCAGAGGGAGGGTCAAGGTGTCTCAGACAGGCAAGGGCCCAGGGGGCATTAATTAGCACCTTCTTGCCTGCAGTCTCTGGCAAGGGCAGGTGAATTTGGTTATCAATGGGTTCTGCATGTCCTTGATATTCCATTCTCCCATGGCAGTCTCCAACTTCCAGAGGCGGATGGCTTGATGGCCTCTATTTTCTCGATCTGACCCGATTTCCTATTTCTACACTAACTGCCTGTCCCCAATTCTGGCTTCATTCCCCCCTCTAATCTTAGGAACTCCATGCTGCTGGGGAAGGGGGTCGATGACCGCTCTGACTTCTTCGAGCTGAAAGTGGACGGCGAGGGGCAAGCAGCTTGGAGTTCCTTTTTATAAATCGGGTCGATCGAGGGGTCCATGGTAAAAGTCTGGTTGAAGAGTGATAGGTTGGAGGGTCATTTGAGAGATGGGCGGTCTATAAGAGAAACAAGAAGTTATGAGTACTGGGATAAGATTAATGCAACAGTAAATGCCACAGCATAGGAACACACCAATGAGTATGATGATGATTATAGAGACTAATAATGTTTTCCACCAGGAGGTACCAGAGAACCAGGAGCTAAGAATTTGTTCCCATAATGAGTCTGGGGAGGACATGGCCTCTATCTGAGAATGTAAATCTTTAAGAATGTCAGTTACATTGTTAGAGTTGTCAGGGATGTAAACACAGCGTTCAGTTCTAACAATAGCACAAGTACCGCCTTGGGCTGCAGTGAGGATATCTAAAGCCATTCGGTTTTGTAAGACAGCTTTCCTCATGAGTGTCACTTCTGTGTTAAGGAGAGAAATGCTTTCTTCAACGTCATGGAGGGCGGTTTGGGTATAATTGTTTAGAGTCTCCACATGCCACATTACACTTTCTAAACCAATTTGCGGGATAAACATTGAAGCTAAATGATCATACCAACGAAAAACAGATCGTCCCCATCTATGTTTGAGATTGGGGAGATTTGCTGGCTGTTCTATACTTGGGGTCCATCTCCCTTGCATCCAGGGGTACCCAATAGTACATCTTCCTATCCAGCCTGGGGGAAGCCAGGGCCATAAGTTAGTTCCACATATCCATTGTGTTCCATTGGGTGCTGGCCAGCTAATTTCAGGCCTAGAGAGCCAACTAGTTCCAAACCAATCATTGGCTTGTAAAATTACAATTTGTTGGCATTGTGACTCTGGGGTCCATCCTAATTCTCGAGTATTATTAGGCCATATATCATAAGTATGGTTATGTTGTTCCCAACAGATTGGGGCCTTTTGGTTTAGATGCCCAATGGTGGGTGTAAGCCAGAAATTTCCGTCCCAAACCTGATAATAACCATCTTTGTATCTGTGACATATTGGTGGCGGTGGTGGAGAGTTAGAAGTGAATGGGCCTGCATGTGACTTAACAGCCGTAGAAATTTGAACATTGGTCTGCTCTAAAGTGAAAGCCTTTTTATGACCTGGTAGTGATAGAGTTTCATTGATAGGCCATAAGCTAACATTGGCATGAGTAGCAGTTTGTAAGGAGGGTTTTTCCTTCTTTTGTTCTAATATTAAGGACTGTAAATTTGTCCAGTCATTTCCCTGTAAAGGAGATACCCACCAAGGTAGTCCAGAGGTGCTGGAAAGGGGTAATAGTCCACATATCCAGCAATTATCTTTTTGTAATTTAGTGGCATATTGCTGGGCCCAATTTAGGAAAGAATTAGTTTCAGTGGATCTGCCTACAATAATAAAGAAAGAGAGGAGGAAAAGTTTACATATCACCATTGTCTCTGCAGAAGAGATATTTTAGGTCCTCTATCGGAGTGCAGGAGTATCGCTCCTCAGTTCCTTGGGAGGAAGTTTCTTTGGGAGTCGACTCAGGATGGCAGGCTTTAACTCGAGAGTGGTGAATCCAGTTCTCTTGTCCCAGCACTTTTACTGCAGAGGGGGTAGATTCTTTTTTTTTTTTTTTGCGGTACTGGGGATCGAACTCAGGGCCTTGTGCTTGCAAGGCAAGCACTCTACCAGCTGAGCTATCTCCCCAGCCCGAGGGGGTAGATAAGATTACAGGAAAAGGTCCTTTCCAAATAGGGTCTAAATTTGGAGAACTTGAAGGTAAGGTTTTTATCATGACTAGATCTCCAGGCTCATACAGAGGTAGAGAAGTGATTGGCTCAGATGCAGGATATTTACAGATTTCAGTTTGAAATTTGGCCAACTTTGTGATATGAGCCACTAAATCTGCAGTTTCCTGATCTTTAAGGATATCATTTCTTAGGAATGGTCTTCCATATAGGAGCTCAAGTGGGCTGAGCCCTAATGTTTTGGGGGTATTTCTGATTCTGAGTAGGGCTAGAGGAAGCATTTTAGGCCATGGGTAGTGAGTTTCTTGAGTGAGTTTTCTTAGGTGCCTCTTTAGGATGTCATTAGTCTTTTCTACCTTTCCCACTGGGGCCTCCATGCACAGTGGAGATGGTACTTTATGCCTAAGGCTTTTGATATTCCCTGAGTGACAGCAGCCTTAAAAGCAGCTCCATTGTCACTTTGGAGACTGCGGGGCAGACCAAATCGAGGAATTATTTCCTGTAATAAGGCTTTGACTACTTCTCCTGCCTGTTCAGTTCTGGAGGGATAGACCTCAGCCCACCTTGTAAATTTATCTACCATAACCAATAAATATTGAAATCCATTACTTTTTGGCATGTGAGTAAAATCAAGTTGCCAGTCTTCTCCAGGGAATTGTCCTGTTCTTTGTAGCCTTGGGGGCTTTTTGGTAGAGTTAAGGGGGTTATTCCTTTGGCACATTTCACAGGCTTTGACTATTTGTTGGATTGTTTTTGAAATATGCTTCCCTTCAAATATCTCTTGAGTTAATTTGAGAGTGTTTTCTTCTCCCAGATGGAAGGATTGATGTAGGGTGTGTAAAATCTTCCACTGGGAGTTAGCAGGTAAGTAGAGTTTGTTATCTTCCATTTGAATCCACCCAGAGGGCAAGAGGTTACCTCCTCTAGATAAAGCCTGCTGTGTTTCCTCCTGGGTGTATTGGGGCCTTATCTCTGGGGGAGGACCTGTCCATATCAGAGGGGCTAAAGTTGTCATTTGTTGTAGAGTCCCCTTAGCAGCCTCTTTGGCTTTGCTGATCTGCTCGTCTATTGCCTTCTGTTATTTCATCTATTCCTTTTTGATGTCCAGGGCAGTGAATTACTGCTACCTCTTTGGGTAAATGGACAGCTTCTAATAGTTTTGAGATCTGTTTATAGTTTTTTATAGCTGTTCCCTCAGTTGTTTGAAATCCTCTTTCTTTCCAAATTGCTGCATGTGCATGCAGGATTAGGTAGGCATATTTAGAGTCAGTATAAATATTAATTCTCTGTTGTTTCCCTAGTTCCAGGGCTCTTGTTAGGGCTATCAATTCTGCAAGTTGTGCGTTTGTGCCTGGGGGCAAAGATTGCGCTTCTAAAGTGTTATGTAAAGTCACCACAGCATATCCAGCTTTGCGTTCTCCTTGTTCCACAAAGGAACTTCCATCAGTGAACATGGTGAGGTCTGGATTAGACAGGGGAAGGTTTTGAAGGTCTTCTCGGGCTGAGTAATTCATGGCTAGGACCTGTTGGCAGTCATGTTCAGGACTTTCCTCTAATGTTTCTGGTAGGAAAGTAGCTGGATTTAAAGTCAAACAAGTCCTTATTTGAGTTATGGGTCCTTCCAGAAGTAAAGCCTGATATTTTAGAAGGCGACTATCTGAAAGCCATAGTCCTCCTTTCGAGTTTAAAATTCCTGAGAGATCATGGGAAGTGTAGACAATAAGGCCTCTTCCCAGGGTGATTTTGATTGCCTCAGGGACTAGTAGAGCTACAGCTGCAATTACTCGTAAACAGTGGGGCCATCCCTGAGATACCATATCAAGTTCCTTGCTGAGATAGGCTACTGGTTGTTGAATAGGTCCATTCTTTTGTGTTACCACTCCTAGGGCTATTCCTCCTCTTTCAGTGACAAACAAGTTAAATTTCTCCTTAGTAGGTAAACTAAGGGCAGGGGCTTGGAGTAAGGCCCTTTTTAATGTCTCAAAGGCTTTAATATGTTCTGGTTCCCATATTAGGTTGGTTGCTCCTTGTTGTAAAGTTTCTTTCAGAAGACTGTAAAGAGGCTTAGCTAATTCCCCATACCAGGAATCCAAAGTCTGCAGTATCCAGTTATTCCTAGGAAGCCTCTGAGTTGCCTTAGGGTCTGAGGCAGAGGTATTGTCCTATGGGAGTTATTCTTTCCTGTCCTAGTTTGCGGACTCCTTGAGATAGTTGTAATCCTAAATATTGGACCTGTTGCTGACATAATTGAGCTTTCCTTTTGAGACTTTATAGCCCTGATTGGCTAAGAAGTTTAAGAGCTCTGTAGTAGCTTTCTGACATTCCTCCTGGGTGGGGGCGCATAGCAGGATGTCATCCACATATTGGAGAACAATTGCAGATGTCTTATCTCTGAATTCTGTTAAGTCCTTAGCCAGAGTTTGTCCAAATAGGTGGGGGCTATCTCTAAATCCTTGGGGTAGTACTGTCCAGGTCAGTTGAGATCCACTATCTGGTTCCTCAAAGGCAAACAGATACTGAGACTGAGAATCCAGAGGTATGCAAAAGAAGGCATCTTTTAAATCTAACACAGTAAACCAAGCGGCAGTTGCTGGAATCTCAGATAGCAGAGTATATGGATTAGGAACTACTGGGTGGAGGGGAACAACTGCTTCATTAATTATTCTGAGGTCTTGGACTAAACGCCATTCCCCATTTGATTTTTGAACTCCCAAAATTGGTGTATTGCATGGGCTGTTACAAGGTACTAAAAGTTTCTGCTGTTTGAGGTTCTGGATGATTTTTAATAAGCCCTTTTTTGCTTCTGGGCGTAGCGGGTATTGTCTCTGATGTGGAAAGACAGAGGGATCCTTTAAGACTATTTTAACTGGGATTGCTCTTTTTGCCCGTCCAATCTTGCCTTCAGTGGCCCATACCTCAGGGTTTATATCGCATTCTAGTAGAGGTAAACATAATGATCCTTGTGGTCCCAAATTCATTGTAATGGAAGTCTGAAGTTTTGAAAGTAAATCCCTTCCCAATAGAGGGGTAGGGCATTCTGGCACTATCAGGAATGCATGAGAAAACATCATCCTATCCCACTCACAACTCAGTGGGGGAGTAAACTTTCTGGTAATAGGCCGTCCAGACACCCCTTGGACCGTTATAGTATTAGAGGAAAGAGGTCCAGGATAAGAGGTGAGCACTGAAAAACTAGCGCCAGTATCTAAGAGGAAGTTGACCTCTTGGCTCCCTACGGAGAAGCATACCCTGGGCTCATGTGTAGTGATAGGAGTTACGGGAGCCATTAGAATTGGCCCCGGGCCCCGTCAGGCCTGTGTGGAAGAGTCTGGCCTCAAGGACCTACGCCCCTGAGGACAGTCACTTTTCCAATGATTGCCTTGACACTTGGGGCAGGGCTCCGGTGGTGGCCGTTTGGCTTGGGGACATTCCTGTTTGAAATGTCCCTCCTTTCCACAACGGAAACAAATCCCTTTTGTGGGCTGAGGTACATTCCGTTTTCCTCCTTTATCACCCGGGAAGCTAACTCCTCTTAGGGCTAAGACCAGCGCTTCAGTTTTTCTTCTGTCTCTACGCTCTTTTTCCTTCTTTTCCTCTACATCTCGATTATAAAAAACGGAAGTTGCAAGTCGGAGGATATCATCTAAGGATTGATCAGGGCCATATGCCAATTTTTGTAATTTCCTCCGAATGTCTGGGGCCGACTGAATGATAAATTTGTCCTTTAAAAGTAAATGGCCCTCTGTGGATTCAGGATCCACGGTGGTGTGTTTTCTCATTGCCTCCCTGAGTTTCTCCATGAAAATAGCCGGGCTTTCTTCGGGACCTTGTGTAATTTCAGAAACCTTAGAATAGTTAATAGGCTTCTGTTTGATTCTCCTAAGGGCCTCAAGGACTAACATCTGGAAGTGTCTGATCTTCCAAGCATCCTGTTCATCGTTTGGGTCCCAGTCGGGGTCATTTCTTGGAACTGCCTGTGCTCCCGATGGATAGTTGGGTTTAGATCTAGTTTGGGCTCCTGGGGCATGAGCAAGGTGTAGGTCATCCCCAAATTGTTCAGCTGCTTTCAGGGTGGCTTCCTTCTCATTGGAGGTTAAAGTCTGGTTAAGTAACAGGATAATATCTTTCCAGGTGAGGTCAAACACCTGGCATAGGTTTTGAAACACCTCAATATATTTATCTGGATCTTCTGAAAATTTCCCTAGGTCTGTTTTTATCTGTCTTAGGTCTTGGAGGGAGAAGGGGTTGTATACTTTAATTGGTCCAAATTCTCCTCCCGGCATCTCCTGGAGAGGTAGTACATTTGATCTGTCCATTGGGGCAGATGGAGAAGGACCAGGGTATGGAGGACAGGAGGCCTGCTGATGGACTTTAGCAGAAAATTCCTTTCCCTCAGTAGGTGACTCTTTAAGGCTTTCTTCCTTTAGAGTAGTGGTTCTGGCTGAATCTATTTTACATTGTTGGCATAATTTGGGGTCTTCCCTTAGAATAAAGAAGATCTGAACATAAGGTACCTCACACCATTTTCCTTCCCTTTTGCAAAATCTATCAAGCTGTAAAATGGTATTAAAATTTATACTTCCCTCGTGGCCAAGATTCTCCATCAGAGAGTTTATATTGAGGCCAGGCCTGGCAGCAGAAGAAAATGAGGCGCTTTTTCTTGAGTGTCTGTGGGTCAAATTTGTCCCAGTTTTTCAGTATGCAGGCTAGTGGTGAACCTGGCAATACTGTTGAGAGTGAAGCTCCCATCTAAGTGGAAGAAAAGAAAAATAGACCTCAGGCGCCCGCGCCGGAGACCATTTTTAGGGACGTCTCCCTAAGTTTGAGCTTCAATCCGGTCCAGAAAACCCGTCTCTCACTACCTGGCTTTGCCAAAGTGATTTCTGGCCTTCTTTGGCAAAGTGCTAGGGTTTCTAGTTTGCCCTGTGCTAGAGACCCTGGGAGGATTCAGACTTAAGGGCATTACTGCTTTCCTCCCTGCCACTATAAATTCCTACAACAAAAGAAGAATTGTACATCTTCTTGCCTATTTTGTAGACTAAAGGGATCTCCAAAGGGTGAGGGGGACACCTATTGATTGTTAGACATATAATACCCTGTTCTCTGAGGGATTCAAGGGAGGGGTTGAATTAAAGTATACATCCTCCTTGCAGCTTAGAACACACTGAGCACCTTTAAGCACAGGAAAACTTTAAACAAACTAGCAAAGACTAAATATGCAAACAAAGATAACCTGAGCACTTTCCTATTGATTTTCCTATGATCCTACTATCTGAATGTTTAATGTCTGATCGGCGAGCAAAGGGGAAACATCCAGGAGGGAATGGATGTCTGTGGTGTGCTGCACGGCCCATACGGAGGCAAATGTAATTGGCGCTTTCCCTCAGTGCCGTTTGTCTACTGATCACCTTGGATACCCCTTAGGGCTGTCGGGAGGGGGAGTCCAGAGAAGGAACCTTTGGGGTCCACCCGAGAGTAGCCCGGGCCGAGAACCCCTCAGTTGTTCCAACCTTTCCTCCGCCTCCACGCATCCTGGGCGGATCAGGACTAGGGACACTGTGTACTCACGGCAATTGCGCTCCGGGCCTGGACAGAAAAGTAGGAAACGGCTTCAGCAGAGCCCCAACGTGCCTGCAGAGCAGGGGATTGGAAACTTGCCTGAGCCGAGAAACCTCTCACCCGAGTCTTAAGAATGGCGGCTGCACTAGTTGCATTTAAGTAGCCGACGGGTGCCCATTTTGCCCTCCAGAAACAAAGAGACAGAAAGATGCACCTCGGACAGATTGGGGTTCGTGAAGAAAAGCTCACTTACCTCGGCGTAGATCTCGGTGGGACCTCCAAATCTGATACCGCTGTTTACCGGTGACGAGTCCTGCTTCCTCAGGTGTTGAAGTATAACGCCGGAGAAGCACGCCGAGGCAAATGTAGAGTGGAAAATGCAGCTTTATTAAAGAAAAGGAAAAGCAGACTTCTCCCGGGTGGAAGAAGGGGACTCAAAGGCGGAATCCATGGGATGAGCAAATCTTGTCCTTCTTATGGGTTTCATTCTCCCATCTCTTTTCCCCCTTATCTCCTCCCTTCCTGCCCACTGGATTAGGCCTGGTTTGAAATGTAAAAAGCAAAAAGCGGATGGGGCAGAGGGAGGGTCAAGGTGTCTCAGACAGGCAAGGGCCCAGGGGGCATTAATTAGCACCTTCTTGCCTGCAGTCTCTGGCAAGGGCAGGTGAATTTGGTTATCAATGGGTTCTGCATGTCCTTGATATTCCATTCTCCCATGGCAGTCTCCAACTTCCAGAGGCGGATGGCTTGATGGCCTCTATTTTCTCGATCTGACCCGATTTCCTATTTCTACACTAACTGCCTGTCCCCAATTCTGGCTTCATTTGTCTTGTTCATTACTACATAACTGGCACCTAGGATGCAATTGGTGCTCAAGAATTTTTCTCTCTCTGTGTGTGTAATGAAGTATACTATACACACTGTTTTTTTTTTAAACTGCATTTTGATTCATTGTACACAAATGGGGTACAATTTTTCATTTCTATGGTTGTACATGGACATAGGGTAAAGATATCTGTCTCAGTCTATCTAGTTCAGTCTATCTCACACTATTTTGTAGTTAGCTATTTTCAACTAATTTTCAGACACTTCAGGTTATATTTCATCTTTCTTAGAATGTGTCACTCCAGAAATCCTGTGAAAGCAGAGAGTTCCCAAACTCCAAAGACTACTACTACCTGTGTAGCTTCTGAACCAAGAAATTTGAGTTTTTGGTAGCCCTTAAGTCTCTCTCCTTTTGGCCAGTACCGCTTTAGAATCTTCAGCTTGTACAGCCTTGTTCTGATCATTGTTTAAACGACCCAACTCGGCCAAAGTATCAAGGACATGAATAAGTTAACTCACTCCCCGGCAAATCACCCAGCCCAAAGCCACGTCCTCCTCCAACCACACGGGGGCGCTATGGCGCCGTAGTCCGCACAGGGACCGAAGTCCCCCAGGGAGGACGACTCTGGGCGGGAGTATTGACTGCCCGGGGTGGGCGGAGAAAAGGCTCGGGCCGAGCCGAGGGCAGGAAGTGGGGAGGTGGGGCTTCTCGGAGGGGTGTGCGCTTGCGCAGAGGTGGGTCGGAGGATCCCGGGTTTCGCCACTGGTAGAGTCTGTCCTCACGGTGACGCCTTTGCCCTCTTCTTCCGTGTTGGGCGGGGCGGAGGGGAAGGGGCGCCGTGTGGGAGCTTGGGGAGGGTGGGGCAGGGCAAGGAGGAGCGCCGGGTGAGAAGGGGACCTGTGAGGACATGGCTGGGCTGGGTGGCGAGGCCTGGGGCGCGCGCGAGAGGGCAGGTGCGAGGGCACAGCCTGGTCCTCTCCCGACCGGGATGCCACGGCGCAGAGTTGGAAGTTGGCCCAGCGGCGGTGTTTTCCGGGAAGCTCCCTTCCTTCCCTCCCCCGCAGACTTTCCTTCTCACCAGCTGCTCTTTAAGTGTTTGCTTGCTAACGCAGGATTGCGCGCCTCACCCGGACACCTTCACCTGTCCAAACCTCTTCTGGTCGCTTAAGGCATCTCAGTGTCAGCCCCTCGCTCTTCTCTTCTTTCTGAAGGAAGAAAAAAGTTATCCTGCCTATACTCGGCAATAAAAACCAGAAAATTTCCTGTGTAAACCTTTCTGTAGAGTTGTAATAGTTTCTTTATGAACTTGTTTATGAAATATCACTTTTTTACTATTTAAATGTCACCTGTGTGTGTTAAATGGAGCAACAGTTTTACTGTGCCATGCAAACCTCAGCAAAAAATGTTAGTCCAGGGAGATGAAAGTATCTCATTGAAATTCAGGAGTTGATCAACTATAGTGACTCCCACCAAGGCCTTGTAACCCTCACTAAAAGGGTTTAGGTTCATATCCGTCATTCTTTGGCAGGGTGAAAGGGTGCAGTGTGGCATTTGGAAGCTTAAGAACCCTGTCTGCTGTCTTACAATTTTTTTTAAAAAAAGATTTCCATCATGTGTGTACTTTGCTTGAATGATTATTTTAAAGTGCATGTCCTATTTTTGCCAATCTGACAGCTGTTTCCATAGAAACTAGAGAAGAAATAGTCATTTTCAGCGAGAGTTGTTAAAACTGTCTTCCAGTCTTTAGCTGTGAGTGCCAGTGAGTGCTGTACTTGCTCATTCTGATATGATACTTAAAAGAATTAAGGATCTGAAATGATCTTAGAGGCTAACAATTCAAATTGCTTAATTTTCTCACATCATTAATTTAGTAATCCTAGAAGTCTGCCTGCTATGTTTGTTGACCTGTCACAATTCTTTAAAAAGAATATGTCAGTCCTAATTCTTTCATAGGTATTGTATTGTCTAGTGATTGGCTCTTTGAAAATGTATAAATAGATTTCTTCCCCCATTCTTTACCCTATTTTAAGGATAAACCAGGATTACAAAATATCAGGTACTATTTCTATATAAATGACACTTGATTGTCAGTGATATAAATGGTAATGATTTTAATTATATATGGGTATTGTTTGGGGCTTTTTCTCTGTCAGTAGGATGCTTAAATTTTTTTTTCACACAGGTTATGAGGGATGAGCAGGAGTTTACTTGTCAAAGTTAAGCAGTATGAATAGATGCACATAGGCATAGATATGAGAGCTTTCTTTTCTGAGGGGTATAAGTGAAGCAGAGATTCTGAAATTTAGGAATGGGTGAAGGAAGGTTGGGAAAAGTGCCTGGAGAATACTGAGAGACAGCATTATGAAGTTTATTGAGGCCTATAGAAAACTAATGAAAGTAAAACAAAGTTGCTTGGTTTGGGGTTTACAAAAGTAATACATCCTGTAAAAAATTAAACTGCACAAAATATATAAGATGGAAATACTATATCCTATGACCACCATCCTGCCACCAAAGTAGTTGTTATGAATAGTAATCTACCTTAACATTTACTTATTTTTTATACATTAGCACATATTATCATTACTATTCTTACAAATTGAGTAGGTTTTTTCGTTTTGTTCTCTTTAATATCCCTACCACCCTGAATTATGTCTATCGTGTAGTAGGAACTCATTGAATATTGAATGAATAAAGAAACGAATGAATAATAAAATCCAGAGGACAAAAACTGAATGAAATATATGAATATTTGTTCAAGGTGGTCAAGAAACTTTTTTTTTTTTATGTTGGTTGCCAGCATTTTACAATTGACAATTTTAAAGTCTGAATTTCTGCTGGTAGTTTTTAGACATTTGGGAACATTAAACTCAAATTCCATTATACTTGTATCTCCTTTTAATTAGAGACGAATCTGTGTTCACTTAAGTGTGACTTTACTGATACTCACCTTCCTGAATCCCACAAACCTGCTGTTCAGTATAACCACTGTCACACACAGTATGGCCATTTAACTTTAATTAATTAAAATTAAGCTAGCTAAAAAATCTGTTTCTCAGATGTTCTAAGTGCTCAATAATTACATGTAGAGACTACCATATTGGACAGTACAGATGCAGAATATTTCCATCACTGTAGAAAATTTTGTTACGCAGTTACTGCTTTAGACCTTTCAGTTTGCCTCTCCTGCTATACAGTTTTTGCAAGTAGCATTTGTTGTAATTATTTCTTAAATTTGCATATTTATTTCTCATGACATGGATCTCCATTTTTTTGACTGTCTAGTCTTTAGCACTGTATGATTTTATGTGAATTATGGCACTAGATTCTGTTGTCTAATCTGCATTTTAGAAAAGTTGCCTTAACTCGAGCTTGGGGAATGACCTGGAGTGGAAGAGATTGTGGCAAAATGAGGCCAAATGGTTGGAGAGTGTATCACAAGCAATGCAGAGCCTAGGAACTGGATTGACAGGGTGTAAATACGCAGGACTGATTTAACGTGGGCTTAGATCTTTTGGATGTTAAAGTCACTATAGAGATAATTCAGCATTTTCTGAAACTGTTGCAGTGCTGTAAATTGGGAAGTTTGTATAGAAGGAACCTTAAGGTGGTTTCAATAAAGAACATGTGTAATACTAAAATGTTATTATTTTGTATATAAATGAATGTGTAACTGTTTCAGACCATGTTAAGTGTCTTAGAGATCATCTATTTTCAAGGTACTCAATGAAGAGAGGGAATTATTTTTGGAATAAAGTAGAAGCTTATGAGGCACAATTAAATGTAGAAAGTATACAGGTAATCACTTAGGACTAGGATGTTCTTAATCATTCATTTTCTCTCTGTCTCTATCTCTTGCTGGCTTCATGGTCTGTCCCTTGTGTCCTTTTTACACATGTATTCCATTGTCCTTTCTGTATATCCTCTTGCAAAGCTTTGGGTTTGCAGTTCTTGCTTGTATACTGCTTTGTATTTCCCTAGCACCAGCTATCTTCCCACTTTATATAAACCCATATATTCTTAGGCTGGATGCTGTCTTACATAAAACTTTCTCTATATCAGATATCCAGTCTTAGCTCTGTGGTCAGTTGTAGGAGTCATTAGGGACAACCATGACTCTTTAGGTGCATCCCCTAAGTTGATGTTGTGATTGGGCAAGAATCTAAAGCTTATCTACCATAGTAAATCATCAGATTTGAACTAAAGGAAGGAAAATGGGTTTGTGCTGTTTTTGCAGTTTGATTTCCAGTAGAAGAACTTAAATAAATTTTGCCATTTGAAATAATTCTTCTGAATTTTTTTGTCTCTTTACATCTACCCAAATGGCATAAAGAATTATGGTTGTCTCAACTAGATTATAATCTCTGTTAGGGAAAAGACTGTATATTATGCTGTTTCTGTAACTCCCATGCCACCTAGAGAAAGAAGAACCTTATTAGCTAAATACATGAGGATGGTCCCATTAGATTGTAACAGAGCTGAAAATCTCCAGTGGTCTATCTAGTGGCATTATATCTCTTGTAATATGTTCCTGGCACAACGTGTTAACTCATCTGTTTGTTGTGATGCTGATGTAAACAAACCTTCTCTGAGGGTCATATTAAAGTACAGCACCTATAGTATATACAGTACATAGTACTTGAAAATAAACAGGTAAGTATTTCAAGAATCAGATATTCACCTACATCACCACAATTTCATTACCTAAGAAAATAAGTAATAATTGCTTAAAATAACTTTAAAAACAAATCCAAATTCATATTCTCCTACTAGGTCTTTTAAAACTGTTTTTCTTCCAAACCAGGATGCAAAGATTGCATATTGTATTTGATTATTGTCTTTTTGGTATCTTTTAAAAGACAGTTTGATTGATATATAATTAATCTACAGTGATTTATACATATTTAAACTGTACAGTGTAAGTTCTGACTTGTGGACTATTGTGAAGCCAAAACTGTAATCAAAATAGTGAACAAATTCATTATCCCAACTCCTTGCAATGCCTTCCCCTACTCCTTTCTACCTACCCATCCTGAGGCAGTCATTGATCAGACACTATAGATTACTTTGTATTTTTTGCAGTGTATATTATAGATCTGGAATCATAGAGTATTGCATATACTTTTCTGGAGGGGTACATCTGGCTTCTATCACTGTATAGAAATAGTTATTTTTATGTATTTTTCTTGTATTCTGGTAACTTGTTAAATTCATAGCATTTTTTTTTTGTTTGGATTTTCAGTATAGAAGATCATGTTGTCTAGAAGTAAAGATTGTTTTGCTGCCTTATTTCTGGTCTAGATATCCTTCCTTCCTTCCCTCCCTGCTTCTGTCTCTCTGACTGAGACCTCTAGTGCAGTGTTGAATAGAGGTGGTGAGAGCTGACATATGTGCCTCGTTCCTGGTCTTAGGGGGAAAATGTAGTCTTTATCAATAAATGTACTATTGGTTGTTTGTTTTTGTATTGACTGCTTGTTTCCTCTTTTATGAGATGGAAGAAGTTCCCTTCTATTCCTAGTTTACTGGGAATTTTTTTGTTTATTTGTTTGTTTTTAAATCAGGGATGAATGTTGAATTTTATGAAATACTTTTTCTGTGTCTATTGAGATAGTTATGGGTTTTTCTTTCTCAGTCCATTAATAGGGTGAATTACATTGATTGGTTTATGAATGTTTAACCATCCTTGCATTCCTGGGATGAATCTCTCTCTTGATCATGAGGTTACTTTTTTATATATTTCTAAAATTTGCTAAGAACTTTTGTATCTAGGTTCCTGAGGGATATTACCTTATGATCTTCCTACAGTATAGTTGTCTGTCTTTGGTATCAGTGTAATAGTGGTCTTAGGAATGTGTTGCACACTGTTCTTTCCTTTTCACTTACTAAAAACATTTGTATAGAATTAATATTAATTCTTTAACTGTTTAATAGAATTCCTCAGTGAAGCCATTTGGGTCTAAGTTCTCTTAGTGGGAAAATTTTTAACTAGACATTCAATTAAAAAAATAGAGCTCTTAGGTTATCTATTTCTTCTTGAGTGAGCTTTAGTTGTGTCTTTCAAAGAATTTATTCATTTTGTCTAAGATGTCAAGTTTGACATTTTCTCTTTCATTGGTTTTAAGAAATTATGATGTGCCTTGGAGTTGTTTCCTTTGGTTCATTAAACTTTGTAGATTTGTGGGTTTATGGTTTTTATTGAGTTTAGGCAATTTTTGACCAATATTTCTTCAAGAACTTTTCATCTACCACCCTACCCCCCACTTTGGAGGATTCCAGCTATAAGGATATTAGGCTGCTTGAAGTTATTCCATACCTCATTGATACCCTGTGCATTTTCTTTTTTAGCCTGTTTTCTCTCTAATATGTGTTCAGGTTCACAAGTCTTCATTTCTACAATGTCTAATTTCCTGTTTTAGCCTGTATGCCTTTCATCTTGGACATTGTGGTTTCCTTATTCAGAAATTAAATGTAGACCCTTTAAAAAATACATTCAGTGTCTCTACAGAACATGCTCAAATTTTCCTTTAACTACTTAAACATGTAAAATATAGTTATAATAACTCACTGAATATTCTTGTCTACTAATGCTGTTATTTGTATTATTTAGGAGTAAGTTCATTTCCATTGATTGATATTTCTCCTAATTATAGATCACATTTCCTACTTCTTGAGAACCTAGTAATTTTTAATTATAAATTATACCTTGTTAAGTACTAGATCTTTTTCTGTTCTTACATCTGTTCTTGAGGTTTTTGTTCCCTACTGGTATGTAGTTGTTATATAGAAACAGTCTGATCTTTTAGGTGTTTTTTCTAGTCTGTTAGTTGGGATCAGAATAGCTTTCAGTGTCGGATTAATTTTTCAGTAAGACTGAGGCCAAACACTTCTGAGTACCAGTAACCATGAATTGTAAGTTTTTCTACTTCAGTGGGTGAAAATGGACATTGCCCTATGATGTGTAGCCCTGTATTTATATACATTGTGCCCTCTATTTTTTTCAGGTAGTTCTTTCCAAGTATTAGTGGTTTTTATTTTGTTTTACAAATATGCGCTGATAGAACTCATCTGAATGCGAGAGGGGGCTTCTCTGCAGATCTCTGGAATTCTCTCTGCAACTCGTCTTTTCTTATTCTCTGCATTGTAAACTCTAGCTACCTGGGCCTACTGGTACATCTCTTCAATTTAGGGCAACCATTGAGCTTCACCTAGATTTCCCTGTCTGCATTGTCACCTGGAAACTCTCTAGGTAGTATAGTAAGCTGGGGTGAATATAGGGCTCATCTTGTTTGTTTCCCATCTTTCCCTCTTTCATTGTCTAATGATCAGTGTGTTGAAACCATTGTGATATATATTCTATTTTTTTAGGTGGGAGGATAAATCTGGTCCCACTTACTCTATTTTAATCCTAGGAAAAGTCCTAGGATTTTATTTAGAAGAAATACATTTTTACTTTAAAAGACACATTTTATAAGTTAATTTTTTCTATCCCACTGCATACTTCTTTCCCCCAGTTACTGCCAACTGATAAAATTTTACTAGTGTTTTTTAAATATCTTATTTATTCTTATTCCCCAAATAATTTGCCTTTTTTTTTTTTTTTTTTTTTTTTTTTGCGGTGCTGGGGATCAAACCCAGGGCTTTGTGCTTGCGAGGCGAGCACTCTACCAACTAAGCTATATCCCCCAGCCCAATAATTTGCTTTTAAATAAAAATAGACTCCTCCCCATCAAAAGGTTAAAAATGAAGTGAAAAAAATGCGAGTTTTTCAAGTACACATCGTACAGTGATAGTATTATATATGTTCTGGTTTGTGTTGGTGAAAGTCATTGCCATAGGGATGATTAGTAGAAACGTAAGATAATTTAGGCTGAGATGTGGCAAAAGAACAACCATCACACGTGTTTCATAAGTATTGTATTCCCAATTTGGTGAATAAATATTTTTCATAGATACTTTTATTTTATTTTTTTCGTGTTCCAGATAATCAAGCAAAAGAAAGATGAGCTTTATCTGTGGACTGCGGTCTGCTACTAGAAACTGTTTTCTCTCCCGATTTAATTCACGGGACAACTGGAGAAAATGGAATTCACCAGTAGTAACTTTAGTGGGCTGTTGTCAAGTACAAAATCTCCAAATGTTAAAGAAGTATCAAGGTCTTAAATCATTCAGTCAGTGCGACAGGTGGACTTTTCTCCCTGGAAACTTTCATTTCTGTAGGACTTTGAATAACAGAAGAACGGGATACCTCTCAAGTGCCAAAAGTAAGAAAATTCGGATGGTTACTCACACCTGTTCTGCATGGAATGACTCTTTTCCCAGATGGGTGCTTACAAAAGAAGTTGCAGTTGATCTTACTCTTGGAGCCTCAAGTCCACTGAACTGTTCCTCTGTCAGAGTTGGCAGGAGTTTCCACACTTCTTCACGGGTTCAAGCCGCTCCAGTTCCTCTCTTCTTGATCATTCTGAAACCAGTGCAGAAGCTACTTGCAATCATTGTGGGCAGGTAAAATAATTAACAAATTAAACTTTTATATTAGCTTTTGTTGATTTTGATATTCACATTTCATATCAACTTAAAAATTAAAGTTTAGTTTTGAAAACCTAAACTTTTAAAGAAAGTTTGTTAGTCCTCCCCATACCATATTTAGCTCAAAATTGAGTTTTTATACAGTAGGTCCTACCCAGTTTTGTTATATGTGATTTAATACTCTCAAAATAATTTGCTGCATATTAATTTATGGCATAAAAATATGATCTTTAAAAAGTTATATGTTCATGTAACCCCTTTTAAAAATATTTTATAATTATAAGAAGAATCACAAGTATTGGCTATAGCTCATGCATAGGTGTAGTACTTAACAAACATTGCCTTTTTATTTGGTGAAATATGAGAAAGTGAATCATGAAATTAAGGAGCTTTTCTTATATAATAAAGGGCTCATACCTAGTCAAGTTAACTTTTAAACCATTAATATGTATTTATTCTGTTTCTAAAATAGTTTTATTTTTAAAAATTACTATTTTTGCATCATATAAGTCATTTTTTTTTTTTTTTTTTGGCAGTTCTGGAAATTGAACCCAGGGGCACTCTACCACTGATCTATATCCCCACCCCTTTTTAGTTTGAGACTAAAACTTGCTAAGTTTCCCAGGTTGGCCTTGATATTCCTGCTTGACCTCCCAAGTAGCTGGGATTACAGACACTGCCACCTTGCCCAGCTTAAATAGTACTTTTTGTTGTTTTTTAACCTGGTTTTTTTTTGTTTGTTTGTTTGTTTCATGGAAATTGAAGAAAGCTCATCTCATAAAGGTTTCTTAAGTTTGGTAACTACAATGTCCCTTCCAGCCTTCTTTCTTCTATACCAACAACCCAATATACTTTTAATAAAAATCAAAATGTTCTCTTTAGTTTATCATTTTCTTCTTTATGATTTGGTGTTGGCACTTAGAAAATAAACAGTCATGTTGGATCATAGGTTAAGTAGTAGACTCATCCCAGTTTCTTGGAATAATATCTTTCTGATTTCTTGTGTGTTCTCATCCTTTTAAATTCTTTTTTATTAATTATTTTGTTGTGGTTACAACTATGAGTTACTTAAAATTTTCTTATAGGATATGTTCTGCTTACATTTTAATTAAGTAAAATATCATATAAATTTTAAATAGGAAATAAGTGTACTTTGTAGTTTGATTTAGGTCTCTTCTGGTTAGGACCCTTTGTGTAAAAGCATTTCATATATGTTATTGTGTTAGGCACCTTTCCATCACTGTGACAAAATACCTGAAATAATCAACTTATAAGGAGGAAGGCTTATTTAGCTCATGATTTCATAGGTTTCAGGCAGTGGTCTCTTGGCCCTGTAGTTTTGGTCCTATGGAGGTACAACACATCATGGCAGAGAACTGGAAGCTAAAAGAGGGAAATAGGAAGGGGTTAGGGTCCTAATATTTCCTTCAAGGGCATGGACTTAATGCCTAACTTCCTCTCATTAGGTCCCTACCTCTCAAAAGTTCTATCATCTCACAATCCCAGTAGTGCCACAGACTAGTAACAAAACTTTTAACACATGGACCTTTGGGGGTCACTTGTAAGCCATATTAGTAACTTAACAAAATTATAACTTTAGAATTTTTTAAAGTAAATTTTTGTCGAGAATGATGTATATATATATATATACGTATATGTATATATATATATATATATGTTAAATTTTTATGATTTTATTGATGAACTTACAAGGAACTTTGAATCCCATTATTGAAGATATTACTTGTCAAAATATTTCTGAATTCTTCTGAGCAATAGAGTATTGTTGCCTGGTAGAAATTGAACCTTCTCAGAGAGTATCTATAAAATCTATTTGCTTATTTACAGTGCTTCCGATCTTCTTTTTACCTCTCCTTTTTCATATTCTAGAGGGGATAAAGGAGTTTCTGCTTCTGAATAATATTTATTTCCAAAATCAATGCTAAGGTAGTTTTCCTTGTACCTTGCTGAAGAACTTGCCAGAAATGTGAGAAGCAGTGGGAAGAGTAGTGGTTAAAGGTATAGATTTGTTGTACCGTAACTCCTTATATGTTTATATGGGCAATTTATCCCTATTAAGTGGTTAAGTGGTCAGACTCTGGAATGCCGTTGCCTTCATTGCCTGGTTTTCCTCTTTACTCTGTAACCTTGCACAAGTTGCTTAATTTCTCTGTCCCAGTTTTCTATAACATGGTTATTAGGAAGATTAAATGAGATGACATCTATATAATGATTAAAAGAGTGCTTTTCAAGTGGCAAATAGTCAATAAATATTAATTAATGGGAGTTATAGTAAAATAATCAAATAACTCCTCATTTATTGTTTGTCCTTAAAATATCTGAAGAAAAATTTCAAATGAGCATTAGAATTTTTAACTGTATCTCCATAGATACTCTTTGATCATTTAGCTAGCAATTTTATGTTAAAAAGTCAAGTATACAGAGAAAAGTATCATAAACATTCAAGTGTTTGATGACATAAAATTCTAGCACACATGCATTTGCATTTTGGTGATGTGTGCCAGTACAGTTATCAGAACTTTTAATTTTTCTCTTTGCTCTAGGGGCATAAGGAAATGGTGGCAAGCACTTCCTCCTAACAAGAAGGAACTATTAAAGCGAGTGTAAGGAGGAATAAATGGAAGTTATTCCTTGGTTTGAGTAGCTTTGGACTGCTATTTGTAGTGTTTTACTTTACTCACTTGGAAGTGAGCCCAATCACAGGAAGAAGCAAGCTACTATTATTGAGGAAAGAGCATTTCAGACTTCTGTCAGAACTGGAATATGAAGCTGTAAGTAGAAAGAATTGTTTTTCATTAGATTTTCACTCAAAGAAGGAAAGTTTCATATATTTGAAAGATGCACTGCTTTTTAATTTTAGTCATTGGAATGAAATTAACATCTTTTTTTGTAGAAATCCTGAGAACTTTCGCATGTAGTATTCCCACTGTCTACATTGGTTTCTTTCCCATTCACCAGCAACTCCTGCTCAGCACATGTCACCTTTACTTTCTCAGGAAAGCCTGCCTTGATTATTCAGACTGGGATCAGCAGGGTGACTAGATCAGGCACTAGTGGGTATCCTTCATTTAGACTAAACTGTGAACCTGCTCATTTGTAGTTGTGCCTGGTGCTTGGCAATAGTGGGGTTAGGTCTTTTACTTTTGTCTTCTTTTTGCTTATTGTACTTTTCCTTCAAAGAACTTACATGAGAGTAACTTAATAATTATTTGCATAATTATTTACTTTTTAGTCTCTTTCCCTTATTGAACTAAGTCCAAGGGGCCAAGGACCTTGTCTATTTTGTTTGGTGTTTTATTTAAGGGCTAGCATGTATGGGTAGTGTGAATTTATTGAATGAACACATATGTAGTGAGAATTTTTAATGCTTTGAAAGTCAAGTAAAATAAAATAATTTTTTGCCTAAACATCAGTTTTGGCAATTGTATTTTCTGAATGCAAAAAAAAAAAAAAAAAAAAAAGAGGGAATTCTAATTCTTAACTCCTTGGAGAATATAATAACTCAGGTAGTTAAACATTTTGTACCCTGGTAAGCTACTTGAGGATATCAACATTCTGTCTCTGATACCTAGGACATACCTCATATGTGCTTAGGTCATGTTGACTGAGTTAATGTCTTTTAGCCTCACTTGACCAAGCTTTGGTATGGTTAGGTCTTTTTTTTAAATTACAAATAAGTTACTGAATTTATCAAAGAAAAGTTACCGTTAAAATAAGGAATAATAGTGACTTTTTACTGTAAAATTGTTTTTAATCAAGACTTATCTCATGATAGATTACATATAGAGAGGTGAGATTTTTTTAGAATTTAGTCTAGTAAATTTAGTAAGAGACAAGTTTGAGGAAGGTATTCTGGAAAGATTGAGATGGGCTTTCTATTAGTGCATCTCGTACTATTCATATTGCTAAGACATTTTAAAAAATCATATATATGTGCTTCTATACCTGTATATACATATAGATATAGACACACTTGTCTGTTTTTAATTGTTTAATCTACAGATGTAATACCTTTGTGGTGAAAATTCAAGCAAATGTTCTTTTAGAGATAAAGTACTATAATTATATATAATCTTAATTCCTTCAGATAGGTTCATAGTAGGTTTTTGGTTTGTTTTAGTCAGTTTACATTGATGAAGACTATTGTAAATTCATGTTCTATAAAGTATGGTTTTTAGTGAAGCTGAAAAAGAAGGTTGCTCCCTTGTTGATTTATATGTGAATGACAACTTGGAAGTTAAAGTAATAGATTCAGAACATCCTTAGTTTTCTCGAAAGGATCTTTCATGAATATAGTGTCAGAAAAAGTTCTTAAAACCTGAGGTGACTAGTTTTAATCAGCATTGTATGGAAAAAGTAATCCATGAGTTCTCATATTTTAGCAATTCCCTTTCAGTCTGTGTGAATAAATCACTTTAAAATGAATAAAATGTCTTTTTAAAAGTTTATCCTTTATATTAGTATTCGTGTGTGGAATGTTTTTCTAGTGAGTTATGAAAGTAACTCTTGTGTCTCGCTTTTTTTTTATGTGAAATCTTTGTTTTCTAGGCAGTGTTTTGCTTTCTAAAATACTTAGGAAAGTAAAAATAAAATTTAAGTACTTTACTAGCATATAGGTTAACAGAAAAAGAAATTTTGACTTCAACACATTTATGTGAAAAATCTTCATATTAGAATTTATTCCATTTTGAGAAACCACTTTGCATGAGTAATTCAAATTTGAGAGATTTGAGTGTTTAATATATACAAATTTTTATATAATTAAATCTTAAAATGTCCAACACTAAGTAGTCATGTAACTTCATGAAGTGACATAAATGTTTTGTAAAACTCTTTACAATAAAGAATACTTTCATTTTAATCTTTTAGTGGATGGAAGAATTTAAGAATGATATGCTAACTGAGAAAGACCCTCGATATCTGACTGTTAAAGAAGTGGTTTGTCATCTAATTGAATGTAATAAAGATATCCCAGGGATCTCTGAGATCAATTGGGTTATTCATGTGGTTGATTCCCCAGATATAAATGCCTTTGTGCTTCCAGTAAGTGAATGTTTTCAAACACATTTTTATTGTTAAATTTAATGTCCTTATATTTTATGGTTTCTAATTGCTTATATTATTTTCTTTATGGTGCAGAATGGACAAGTTTTTATTTTCACTGGGCTCCTAAATAGTGTAACTGATATGCATCAACTTTCCTTTCTTCTGGGTCATGAAATAGCACATGCAGTACTTGGGCATGCTGTAAGTACCTATAGTGAATGCTGAGTTGTCAGAATATTGCTTCAAAGGTAGCAAATTACATCTTTTCAAGAACTAGTCTTTTCAGTTTTCTATTTTTAATGATGGAATTTTAGTATTTTTAGTAATTTCCTTATTCTGTTACTTAAAAAATGTAATTGGCTCATTTTTAGATTTTTTTATAGTCTTTGTACTTGATACTGAATTGCTAGTGTTTCTCTTAAATACTATTTTTATTAGCTGTCTCTTTTGCTAAAAAGTAATTATTTTCAACCTCTAATTATATCAAATTAGATTTTAAACTTTTCATAATTATTAACATATATATAATCTAGTCAGAAAATTAATTATATAAAATTATATTACTGTTGAAGTGGGAACATGTTTTTTTATTCATTCTCAGAGGATAGCTTAGAGCATCTCTGAAAATATCTAGAATGTTGGCCACATATAATTAATGCAAAATAATAATATTATCTTCTTACAGTTTTTGAAGGTTTTTTATATGTATCTTTTCATTCTTAACTTTAATACCTCATGAAATATATATTTATTTTCCCTATTTTATATATGAGGACTAGTGTATAAAAAGACTCTAAATAACACAACAGTACAAAGTGACTGACTTGAGAATTTAAAGTAGGTCTTCTTTTTGCAAGTTCAACATTTCTTTCTTTTACCACAGTTACCTGCTTGTTGGCAGCACTTCTTTTTATAGATTTTAGAATTCAGGTTGATTTATGGTCCTTTGATTACACATCTGTTTGACTTGGTATGAGTCCAGGAAAATAACATATATTTATTTTACTCCTTTTTAAATTGTCACTCATTAAAAAAATATGAATGGCTCTTTTGTCCACATAATTAGAGAGAAGTATATTTTCTTTAATTGAAAACCTGAAGGCAAATAGTGAAAGGATTATGAAATGCTAAATTACAAGTGCAAGTAATGTTAACCTCCAGTGGAAACAGTAATGTTTATAGTCCTTCTAAAAGTCTTCTTAAATTCTGCCTCTTAGAGTAATAAGAAGATAAGATAGGTCAAAGTTGTGCTTTTCTGAAGTGCAAATAATAGTTTTCTTCCTTATTTCCTCAAAGTTACAGGAAAATTTAAAAAGTATTTTTCTTAAATATGTATAAGTCCTAAGCGATTGTTAGTGTTATTATATGCACTCTGTCTTTCAAGTAATGTTGTCATAACCATAAAAATAGATCAGTTTTGGCCATTTTAACATTTAAAAGGTATTACATTCATTATGTTTTTTTGGCATCTAATTCAGTGCCTTATTCTCATTTTGTTATTGTTATCTTTGTCAGTGTAAGAACAATAATTAGATGAGACATAAAATGCAAATAGTACCCTTCATAGGAAATAGTTATTAATACTTTTTATGCAGAGATCTTTATTATATAAAAATATATTTTCTCTTTTGGGAATCTCAATTTTGATTAAATCTAACCTTTTATGTTGTTTTCTTTGTTTCAAAAATACACAGAATTTTTTATTTCTAGTTTCCCAAGACTGTGTGGTTTAGCAATTATATTTTTCAGTAATTAATAGCAAGGACTTTCTGTTCCATAATGACTTCATTATTTTGAGTTTCACTCTTTCATGTTAAAATAATTGTGTACTTGTTTTTCATAGCACAGAGTTCTTATAATGAAGCAAAGTGTGTTTTGTGATGAAAGATGATATTATTGAAGAATATAGTCCAAATCATTGCTTTTAGTTTTCAGGCATGTTTCATATGTTCAGGTTAATAACTGCAATATTATCATTCTCAGCATTACATTTACTGATCAATTTTCATAGCAAACAACAAATAATCCAGTGCATTAAACTTACATTAAACATTATTACTCAAAAAAAACTATATTACATATAATCTTGTTTGGTTACTGCTGTAAGTAAATACAAAAGCTCAACCTAATTCTCTGGTGAGAAATACTAAAATTACAAAATTGACAACTTGTATAAAATCAATGAGCCTTTCCTATTTTAGGTCATAAAGACCAAAAGATGTTTCTTTAAAATAAACTTCTAATCTTTTTTCTGAATTATTCCTTATTTTAACTGCTTCATATGTTAGGTAGTGTTTAGTCTTTATTCCAAAAATATAATAAACACATATATTTTGTTTAAAAAGATTTAGTGACTATATTAGAAACTAAAGCTTACTGGGTCTGTCTAATTCCTGGTCCTTTCATTAATAGTGGTGTGATTTGGAAAGCAGTTTTAAGGGTCCTCTCCATCTCAGTTTCATTATCTGTGAAATATGAATAGTTCTACCTATTTCACAGAATTGTACTGTTAATATAAGAACCTGTCATTGACTTGATAGTAAGCAGCACAGTAAATGTTATGTGTATGAGTATGTAAGTGAGGGACAGGAAAAACAGACTGGGAACTATATGCACACGGAAGAAAGAGAAGTAAGGATTGTATTTCTTGAGTACCACTTAAATACATGCAGTTATTTAATGTGATTACACATGATAACTAGAGAATATAAACACACTGTCTCAATTTATTGAGTGTAATTTTCACTTTTTTGATTATTCTCAGGCAGAAAAGGCTAGCTTGGTTCATTTACTGGATTTCCTAGGTATGATATTTCTCACGATGATTTGGGCCATTTGTCCACGAGATAGTTTGGCAATTTTGGGCCAGTGGATACAGTCTAAACTGCAGGAGGTAAGTCTGAGATAATATCTTGAATTTATAATGGCCTACTGAGGCTATTTTAATATTATTGTGAAGCAACAAATAACAGATGTTTTCACTTTTTTGGTGGATATTTAATATTTAATTTATTTCATTTAGTATTTAATTTAACATGGGTATTGAATTTTAGTGTCTTATGGTTTCTCATTTTTAGGGAATATTCTTACATATAAGCTTTTAAATTAAGAAATACTACATCTCTCAAATAAATGATGAATATGGATGGTTTAAAAGGGCTTGGTAATTTTTGGCTAGTATCTTTTTTTTTTTTCCATAGTTGTTCTTATACAGAGAGACCATAGTCACAAAACCCTTCCTTTCATCCCATTACTGTGGTGTACTGACTCCCCTGTCCCCCAGATATTTTCATTTTTTGGAAAACACTTTAATCTCTAAACTTCAATGATCATGGAGTTGCTAAGCTGCTTTATCACCCTCTCCTGTTCACTCCCATTTAAACTTACATTGCTTCAGAATTAGCAAAAGGACCATCTTAAAAGGTGTTTGTTAACTTTGGTTCTTAGTGCTTATGTGTAATGATAATCTCAAAAATATATTAAGTCCTTCATTTTGTTTGAAACACTGCATTACTGAAAGTAGGTCTTGTAACCTTCATAAGCATTTTGTTAACCATGATTAATTATTTTATTTTACATTTTTCTTTATTTCTTCTTATCCTGGGAGGTTTGGTTATTTAGGCACAATCTGTCATTTGTTTATTTAATGATTTGTGGAGCACCCATCAGAGTGCCATCTGGGTGTTGTTCAAATCTAATGTGCAGAATTCTTTGAGACAAATTGCTTTTGAGATTCAATAACAAAGGCTTTTATTCAGAGTCATCACATCATTTGGCTTTATTTATATTGAAATAAAGGTTCTCAAAGGGAAAAAGAAGAAATAGTTATTGCTTAGATTACAGAATCTCATATTTTGGACTTTGTTTCTGTCACTGACCTGCTGCAATGTCAGAGGTGTTCTTGAGGTTTCCCCTACCCATCCATCTATAGATTACTTTTTCTGTGGTGAAATCAGATTTTCACCACACTAAGATACCTTGTAGCTATTTTTGAAATTCTTGATGAAGCCTGTCTTTTCATTGTAATTCTTTAATTTAATAATTAAACTGAAAATAGAATAGGAATGACTTTTGTTTGAATTCTTTTCCCCTAAATTGAGGCCCCTCAATGCTTTTGGTGACAAATGTTTTCTGTCCAAAGCTCTTCCCATTTTGACTGGGAAGCAGAAAGGAACTCTGATAGTAAAGTCATTAGGGAGTAGGAATTGCCTTCATTCATTTACTGTCAGTCGTTTGCTGTGACTATTGAATACTACACTTAATGATAGGATTTCTCAAGCTTAGAACTATAATTGTTTGTTGTGGGGAGTTTTCCTGTGCCTTGTAGTTACCAGTAGCTTTCCCTTGTTGTGACAAGCAAAAACTTTCCACTTACTAATGTCCCTGGGGGACAAAGTCACACCAGATTGAGAATCACTAATTTAAAGCATTTAGCATAGTCCTTGTCATAAAGTAAGGACTCAATAAATATGAGCTATTAATTTTATTATTGGTTCATTTAATACTCTGTAAATTTAGGAGTTTGGCACTGTTATCAGCTCCATTTTACATATAATACTACTGGCTTTCCTTTTAAAGCCAATGTTTTTAATTGGTATATTATGAGTCTAAATGGGACACATGAAGACTGCTCATGGGTGAAGAAACAGTGATCCATTTACCAATCTTTTTAAAACAGATACGATGGAGACGAAAACATTCATATCTAATGGTCACATACTGTGATCAGATTGATAACAGGCATGTTGCCACCTTTGAAAAATTGCTTCCCCAATTAATAACTCTTTTCTCAAAAGTCCTTCCTATTGATCTTTTATAAAATTTTACTATTTACTGAAAATTAGAATTTAACTGGAAAGCATTCTCATAAATACAAGTAATTAGGAAAATTAAAGTTATAATGTCTTTTTTAAAATTTGAAATCAGAAGAAAATTTAATTTTCCTTACAAATTAATACTTGGAAAGGAAAGGGAAATTAAGATAATTTATCAAAGAGAGAACATTCTGCCATATTGTTAATTTTCTTACTGAAACAAATCTTCTGGTAGTATCACTGGTTATTATGTACCTATATTTTTTCAGTTCCATTTTAAACTGCAAGATCTAAATGTTCTTTGGTCATATTAAGAGCTTACATTAATAAGCTTTCTTAGGGATCCCTCTACTAAGTGGAGATTATAATTGGAAAAACAGAAATGAAACTATTGACTGTCCAGAAATTTGTAGGCATGATTTTTTCTTTT